>NC_073745.1:320460767-320736965 GCF_029784135.1 Toxorhynchites rutilus septentrionalis | reverse complement strand
AACTGGAGCTGATTAACGGGTTCAATCACACATCACAAAGGAGTAATTTCAGTGTTTCGCTATTTATCCCACGCATCCACGCTCCATGAGTACGCAATTTTATTTGTAATCGAATGCGAGTACGTTTTATATGCAATGAAGTTCACGAAGCATATATAAGCATATTTAACAAAACACGGTAGACTTTCAAGTCCTACCTGGTAGCACAAGGACTGTATCGAAAAGTCTTTAGCAACATCTATTCGTGAATAAAAATAAAACGCGATTATTATTTCGTTTTTGGTTTATTGAAGATCAGTTTAATGTGAAACAATAGTGTGGCTAACATAAGTCAAAATATTATGCTCTGTAGAACGAACGCACTTTTGACGAAAGATCTTTCATCAAATTTTGCACAGTAGCTATTGTGCATATCCTGGTTGTTACTGTCCAATTATTTCTGATTTTCTTCATGGTTTGGGAAACTGTTCCCCACTTCTTGAAGGTCCTTTTCACAATCGTCCAGTAACTTTCAATTGATCGGATCTCTGGACAATTTGATTCATTGATGTTTTTCTCGACGAATTGGATATTATTGTTTAAGAGCCACTGTAATGTGCAGATGCCAAATCCGGCCAGAAGAGAAGGGGAGACATCTTTGTAAATTTGAGCATTTGAGCATTTTGAGTTGTACCTTTTGTGAAGAAAATAGGAGACCGCAGACCACAAGTACAAATAACTGATTAATGGTCAGGAAGGAAGTGTCTCGTGTAATACTAACCTCGAGTCAACCACGAGTAATCGGTTACATAATACTAACATAGTCTTTTGGCAAAGTTGTCAATATATTGATCTCCTGGCCCCGTCAGGCTAATTCCATATGAGTTAAAGGGTGTGTCACATCAAATTGCATCACGGAAAAAACGCTGTAGAAATTTAATTTTTAGGAATTATATCTTCAGCTTTCGCTTATAATCAGATAAGAGTGTATAAATCACGTTGGCCATGCTTCACTGTAAATTTTTCGTAAATTTGGAAAAATGTCGTCGAACGAAAAAGAGCGTCGTGAATTAATCCTGTGCACTCATTTCGAGAATCCGGAGTTGTCACATCGGGACATTGGTAAGATGCTGGGAATCGTCCAATCCACGGTCAGTAGAGTACTAAAACGATACTTCGAGAACCTAACCATCGACCGGAAGGTGAAGAACGGCAAAAATGGATGCTCCGTCAGTGAAAAAGACCACAAGCGCGTAGTTAACCAGTTTAGACGTGATCCGAGAAGTTCGGTCCGGGATGTCGCCAATAAGCTGAATTTGTCAAGTTCATTCGTCCAGCGGACCAAGCAGCGGGAGGGCCTGCGTACATACAGGGTTCAGAAGGCTCCTAACCGCGACGAAAGGCAAAACATGGTGGGGAAGACGCGAGCCCGGAAGCTGTACACCGAAATGCTGACGAAGCCGCATTGCCTGGTAATGGACGACGAAACCTACGTCAAAGCGGACTTTCGTCAGCTGCCGGGCCTGTTGTTCTTCTCCGCAGAGGACAAATTCAGCGTTCCGGAGGAGATTCGCAAGCTGAAACTATCCAAGTTTGCCAAAAAGTACATGGTGTGGCAAGCGATCTGACCGGCACGGTAAACGGGCAGGTTTACCTTAAGGAGTGCCTACAGAAGCGCTTACTACCATTATTGAGGCAGCACGAGGGCCCGACCATCTTCTGGCCGGACCTCGCTTCGTGCCACTATTCAAAGGACGTGTTGGAGTGGTACGAAGTCAACGGGGTCACCTTCGTGCCAAAGGAAATGAACCCGCCCAACGCGCCGGAGCTTCGCCCAATAGAGAAATATTGGGCGATTATGAAGCAGGCCCTCCGGAAGAACCCAAAAGTTGTCAAATCGGAGGCGGACTTCAAGAGAAAATGGATTTCTGTTCAAAAAAAACTACAACCTGACGTTGTACAGAACCTTATGGACAGGGTAAAGAGGAAGGTGCGTGCATACGGGCTTGGGCTCGAAGTGTGAATAAAAAGAAAATGCCAAAAGTTGTTTAATAGTTTTTATTTTACTGTCTAAAATTTTCAAAAGGATCGATCTACTGGGCGAATTTCTACAGCGTTTTTTCCGTGATGCAATTTGATGTGACACACCCTTTAAATAAAAATGTATACTTCGGAAAAAAAACAAAAAACAATACGTTTCACCTTCTTCCAATTGCTGCTTTCTCATTCACAATAATGTTGCACTTCTGTATGACCGATCCAAGAAACATATTTGGTTAATCTCCGCAATTTTTTTTATTGTTTACTGTTGTGTCTTACCTTCAACAGTCCCTGCGATTTAGACAGAATTCGCTTTTCTGTATATACTTCTTTATGCAATCCACTTCGTCCCAATGATAACACTAAATGGGATTCTTAACTTCCCCAACCAACCATTATAACTAATAATGAAGTATAACTATGTTGCTAAGGGGGGTCGTTCCTTTATAGTGTTCTTAATTACACAAGTAGGTCGATATTTTGTTGGATGGTCGGGCAGCGCTTGCGGGGAGAACACCGTTGGTTATAACTTTAACGATAGGATTCAAGTGGAAAAAATGAGGTTTTGTCAATTGAATTGAAAATCATTCTTGCGTAGGATCGTAATCATTGTATTTAAATTCGATCAGATATTGACCTTTGATTGTTAATAATAATGTTATTGACTCTACATTGGCAGCAATTCAAAAAGGGATTGAAATTTTATCACAAAATGTTTTCTCTCACAAAGAGCAATCCATTCGAATGTTTGCCATATTTTGAAAAAGAAAAGATAGCCAAAGTGAGATAAAAAAAACCCATGCGCAAACAAACCCAACATTGCTCACCTCAAACCCGTCGTCATAATCTCTAAATTAGAGGAGTTTCAGTCCTACTGAATTGCACCCGCAATGCATCATAAAGCAACTACTCAATCAACCCACAGGACCGCGGTCATTATCATCATTTCATCAGCGTCTCTTCATCTCGGCAGTGCGATAAAGTAATTAAACATCCCGTGTCACCCTTGTTGGGTGGAATTTGCTCCGTCCTCTATTTAAACACTGATTAATCAGACTTATCTCGAAAATTACAAGACCAAAGCGAGGATTAATGCGCATTTGTTTTTGGCCGAAACGCGCGCCATCGCTCATAATTCGTAATGTCGGAGGTCGGTTTAATGCTAGTGCTTGAAAAGTAGCGTAGATGATTACAAAATTTATCAAACTGAATAACAAATTTGATTGAGAGCGTTTTGACCGAGTAATGAGATAACAACACTAACCTAAATTTTACCTATTTCTATTTTGTTTAGTTCACCATTACTGGTGGATTACGAGTGAGTACCGGAACCGAACAAATACTATTTCATTTTTTCTTCTTTTAACGTCTGCTCTTCCGTATCGTAGAATAGTTTCATTTCTGCTCAACCCGTAGCTTAGGATAGAGGAATACGATTCTCAGTTAGTTCTATATAGGCTCATACCGTTTTTAAAATATTCTATTTTCCATTAACATGATTCACTAGAAAGCGTAGCTTAGAAGATTTGCATGACTCCTAGTAACCCGTTTTCTAATTTTTTCAAATGATCAGCCGATATTTCGTTTCTGCCAAGTAACGTGTACCTCAGTAATTTGTAGCCGGAATTTGAACAATTATATATTCAACTTCTCACGACGTCGTCATTCGGTTTCTCTAGCCGACTGAGCAAGTATTTTTATTGATAACCACTCATATTCATATGCACCATCCATTTTTTTTATTCCTCCGTCATTTACTATATAATACTTAAGTATTTTCTTTCGCAGCATGCTCGCTTCTTTTATTTGCAACAGTGAAACATTACTCGCAATTGGCTACTACATTTTGAAAAATTTTATGGCATGTTAATTTTATACTCTTCTACAATTCCATTAATTTATTGGTTGCTTTTCTTGAGTTCTCTTGAAGCTTTTCTTTCCCTAATACATTCCTGTGGTACGCAATGCGTAGCCGTTGTAGATTAAACCTTTGAGTAAATGAGGTTCTTATAAAATTATTCTAAGAAGTGAGAATCAATTGAAGTGTTATTCACTGTGGCGGCCCATTCAACTCACACTAACGCAATATGTATACAGTCAACCCTCCTATAACGCGGTGAGTGCGTTATATGGAAACCGCGCTATAAGAAACTCAGAATGAGTACAAATCACATCATTCGTACCGCGTAGTATGGAGACCAATGAGAGATCATAAAAGGAAATGATGAAAAAATAAAACAAAAAGTAGAAGGGTCTGAACCTAGGGGCACGGACCGAAGTTTGACGTTGGACTGTAATTGTTCAGAACAGTTGTTTTTTTAAATGTAATTCTTTCCGTTGTTCAGTTGAATTCTTTTGAAACTCTAAATAGTAGCCCTGAAAATGCCGGAAACCGTCAAACGGTTTTTAACGGTTTGTACTTATAATGAGTCATGAAGATTAACCCTTTGCGGTCGTTTGTTGGCTCTCAGTCACCACAGCAAGGAATCATACTAAATACATCATTAAACGATGTCATAGTTTAATTTTATTCTAAACGAATTTCAATGTCTAGTGAACTTTTTCACGGATGTATACGGAGTTTCTGTGAATAATAGGTAACGGTACTTGATATTAACAAAATATTGTAAGCGTGGAAAAATAAGAGGATCTCTTTCAAGGAAAATTAATTCCGACCGCAAAGGGTTAGTATTTCATTTCGTTTCATTTTTGTGATGCGATGTAATGACGATATTAATAGGTCCTCGCCTGATAATCGCTGCAATCCTCCTAGTATTGATATCATTTATCACTGTACAATTGCCAATGTTGCCGCAGCTCGGAAGACACTCGCTTATGATGTTCGTCACCCCGTCATATACAAAAGTCATTCCCTAACTGGAATATCTTCAACCGGACTTATCTATAACAGGGCATACATTAACTGGGATGCAAAGTTATGTATCAATGATACATGTTATCTTCAATTCGAAGTATTGCTTTCGCTGTTTTGCAGTCCAGCTAGCGAGTAAAATTTGACAAGTGTATTGATTTTTCGGCCCAATTAACGAACCTTTTTTATTTGTTAAATTGTACACTTGTGTTATTATTTCCATTGTTGAGGTCTCAGGCGAAAAAAATGCTGGATAAATTTGCTGTCTAATGGTATATGTTATAACAGATATCGTAGAGATTTAGCGTAATATGCATTTGAAAACTCTTAGACAAACATTACATTTTTTGGTAGAGTGACCCCCTATATAGACGTAGTCCTACGTCAAAACTAAACTAAAAATTTTCATTTAGATGTTAAAATGTCAAAACTGCATTCGGATGTTCTTCTCTGATAAAAGTTGATACCTACCTAGATGGGGACTACAAACCGTTGATGATGCTGAAGTTAAAGAAGTGGCTTCGCATACTCAATCTGCACATTATTTCTGTAACCATTTTTAAAGTATACTGATTTTTTGTAAACAAAACATAATACGCTTGTGCACATTTGTGAACTCTACAACAGTTCATGTTGCAAACGTTTCATCTTTCCTACACGCAAAACGTTTATCTTCGAATAATGTATTAGTAGCAGCTGAATACTACTGAAATTATTTAGAGAGTGCAGAATTCATTCAAACTCTTGTGATCATCCTTTCTCTTTTACATTTCAGATAAACCCCTTTCTGTTCTCTACCGCTCCTCTATCCAGCTTAATAACCAAAAGGGCGCACCTTTTCCATAGATCTCCCTTAAGGTGAAGTTGGAAGCTAGCCACAATGGCGCTCATTTCTTTCATCTGCCTCCCTACACCCTCGCCCAAAAAATCTATAATTTTGCGAAACGGTGTGAAGAAAATGATCGTTTTCGCACACTTCCCATCAAGTAATATCAACCAAATTCTAATCGATTACTCACAAGATGTTAAATTTTCATCTGCTGTCGCACTTTATAGTTAAAAACGTCGGAAAACTCTCTGCTCTGAAAGTTAAATTTTCGTTTTTCAATCTTCGGCAATGGTTTTGTTTGTATTGGTGAAAGCATCGTTATTTTTTCGACACTGATGCCAGACAACATCATCGAAACAGCTATAAAAACCACTCAATAAAAGGTTATTCCTGAGTTATAGCGTTTCATGTCATGAAAATCAATAGAATAAAAATGGTGTTGATATCAATACAATTATTATTTTTTCATTGAATGGGTCTTTAATGTAAGTTTTAGCAACTTTAACATTGGGTAAGAAAATTGTATTGCGGAGCTCGGAACACTGCCACGGCTGCCTATGCTTTCAAAAACAGTAAACGGAAAAGTATTACATTCAATCAAAATGCCTCGGCCAACGAAAAGAAGGGTTAAGGCTCTCCAACGTGAATATGTGAAAATAATACGATCAACAAAGAAAAATATTAAGAAATTATCAACATCGAGTTACTATGCGGAAGAACTTGTTAATACCAAAAGAGCCCCAATTTGCATGTGTTATAAATTTTCTCATGTTACGCTCGCGTATAATCAAAATTTTACTTCATATGCAAATGCACCTTCTATATATATTTACATTTGCAATTGTTCATCGGAACATATCGTTCATACATTTTACTTTAGTATTGAAAGACTCGTGTCAATGAAGCGCCACACAGTCTGATAAGTGAATTGATCTATTTACGTGTGCTTTGCTCTTCTCTCACAAACACTATTACCCCATTTTTACTTGTGGGTTTACCTATACTACTACAATGGCTAGCTTCCACCTTCACCTTAAGCTCATCAAGTAGTTTGATACGTTTGGCAATGACAGCTACTTTTGCAGCACATCTTGACTTGCGAATCATATCCTCTTAGCCGGAGCTTGCCTCAAACCGATGTCGTAAACGGCTAAAAGATTATCTTGAATGTTTTTATAAACATATCCAGTTAAAATCATGCATTGGTTGCACGAAAAGAACTGACGGGACGTTGTTGAACGGAAACCGCGTTCTGAGAGTACTGCGTTATAGGAAGGTTGACTGTGTCATGTCAAATTTCAAAAACCGACTTTGCATATTTTGTTTATTGGCCCAAAAAATTATCTGTGCAAAGTTTCGGCTCAATCAGACATTATTTAGGGGGAAAATTGGGAAAATCGATGTCAAATGACTTAAAAATGCATGAAACGTCGAGATCTGGTGTCATCTCGAAAAAAAATTTCAGCCGAAAATCGACCAAAATTTTGAATGCTTTGAGGCACCCCTAAATGATGTCCGATTGAGCTGAAATTTTGCACATTTAATTTTTTTGGATTAATAAACAAAATGCACATGGTCGGTTCTTCAAGATCGATAATTATTTTTTTCCATACCTTCATTCCCTCTCAGTCCCTGTTATCAGAGCGCGCCTTTACTCGACTGGCAGCGCTTCTCCATACATGCAAACTAAACCGAAGAAACCATACCTCGACCGAAAGGTTACACACAGTCCAAATGGTCAGCAGAGTAGTGGTCAATAGATATGGGTAGGAATGATGAAGAAGAAATCGAAGAAAGAGAAAATAGTTTTGGAGAAGAACAAAGGTCATAGTTGAAATAAAAGTGATGTAGAAAGGAAGTCTAAAGGAATTGTTGAAGCCTAAAGTTTGACTTACAGCTATTGGAACTATCTAACAGTTTTTCCAAAACGGTAAAAAAAAATTAACTATGATCTAATTAAAACTTATCTAACTAAACTTACAGTACGGTGTCAAATAATCTTAACGCTACTTAAATCTAATTGCTATCACTAGTTATCTTCGTCAAGAGGTAATATTTTGCCTAAATCTAGTAAAAATTATACCTAACTTAAAAATATTCTAAATCTAGTAGATTATTCTAGGAATTTGACTTAAGTAAGACTGTAACCGATGATCTGAATTCGCAACTTCAACGTAGTTGGCACCCCGAGAACACATTCGTCAGCTTTACTGATCGGGTAGAAAAAGTAAACGTGAGTTTCAATTGTAGAGGAAGAGAACATAATCGAACTGCATGTATTGTTTCCTATAGGAATTTTATAATTCTTCATCCAAGTGAAAATACAAAGGATCTTTAAAAACGGAGAATATATTTATTTCGGTGCGTCAACAGTCCTAAAAGGTCGATTTCCGGCCAAAATTTTTTTCGATATAACACCAGATCTCGACGTTTCATGCATTTTAAAGTCATTTGGCATCGAAAAAAAATCTCCTTTGCATCTCCTTTACTCCTTGGAAGTTTTTCAAGAATAAAAAAAATCAAAACTTTGAGCGCTTTGAGGCACCCCTAAATCATGTCCGATTGAGCTGAAACTTTGATCATTTTTTGGGTCAATAAACAAAATGTACATGCTCGGTTTTTGAAATTCGATGATGAAATTTTTCCCATACATCCATTGAAACCCTAATGCATACAAGTCGCTATGAAAATTTGAATCGATTCTGTCGTAGTTGTTGAAATATTTTGTTCATTATCTTCTAGTACATACTTGTGAGAAGAACGCATTGAAAACTTCAACTTGAACAGAATTACTGGAAAAATTATTTGACTTATTGTTGAATTGTTGTAAAATATTTTTAAATGCTCAATTCTTTTTTTATTTGATCCCTTTGTAGCATATTTTATATTTCGAAATCCGGCTAACCTTCAATAAATCCTCGCAATATCGCGATATCCCTATAATATAGGGTGCCAATGAATGTATGGGAATAATCGACCTCAAAAATTTCAAAAAGTTATCCTATACAAAATGTTTACCACCTCGAAAAAACACCCTATGACAATCAATTGGACTTAAGGGAGAATGGCGCAAAGCGGTCAATGTCTGAGTTTTTTGAAAATCGGAAAATCACCCAGAGGGTTTTTTTTTATATATATTTTTTTTTCTCTCTACTATGGTGGCTTTCAATACATTTCCGGCTGGTTCGTCACTTTTACTTCCATTTTTGGAAGAATATCGGGAGTGAGAATTGAACTCGTGATCTCTGCGTGAGAGGTACGGATGTTACCACTACGCCAAATCGCCTCCACAAGGTTTCGGAATACGAGACGAAACGTATGGTTTGAAGTGCCAATAAAAATAATTATCTCAATTTTTCATTCGGAACTTGCTGCGAAATGTAGATTTGCACGATAATTACCCTTTGTAAAATATTAACAGGAAATCTCGACGAGTAATGCATTTTTAAGACATTTGGCACCAACAGTGTTTTTTTGGAAACCCCGATTTTCGGTGAGCTTTCAATTTTCAAAAAAAAAACTCAATTTTTTTCGTCTGTGACACTAATAAATGAAGTTCGAATGAGCTGATATTTTACAAAGGGTATATTATCGTGCAAATTAACATTTCGCAGCAAGTTCCGAATGAAAAATCGAGATAACTATTTTTCTTGGTACCCAAAACTATACGTTTCGTTTCAGAGTGTCGATTTTTGACAAAAAAAAATTTCGAGATGACACTAGATCTCGACGTTTCATGCAATTTTAAGACATTTGGCATCAAAAAAAAAGACGGGTGGGTAATGTCGGGGACATAACCGGAGTGACGTAGGACTATACACAGGGGACAGCTTTTGTTAAATATATATTTTAAATATATTGTTTTATTTTCTTCTCCTACGTGAATACCTACCTATCTACCTGAAAAATGGATTAGTTTACTGTTTACTCTTTATGAATATGTTGATGGTTCTGAAAAGAACCTTTGGTGTTGTGTTTTTGTTATCACTCGATATTCCCATCTTGTTCGGTTAAACCTTCCTGTTTAGCTATTGCGTTTGCCACTCGCCACAGCTTTCACAGTTGGAAAATTTCCTCCCATCCAGCTTGTGACATGTTGTTCAGTAAATTACATTTAATGCGACGTGCCGGAGAAACACTTTGCCACTCACTGAAACTAATTGTTGCCTTGATGAGCGCCGAACCGAAGCTGCTCTGTTCTTGATGCGGGTTTTCTGATTGTCGTGAGCAGCTTTGCAAGCCAACTCGAGCACTCCGACGGCCGAAGCTCTATAATCGCTGTTAGGTATACTGGTGCTCCGGCACCAATCCGTTCGGGCTAGTTACCCTTGCGGAGCAATCAGTGAATGCGACCAACAGGGAACTGGAGACCTGCACGGTTCGAGTGAGACTTTGCCTTTCCCTTAACTTGTCCTCCTTTGTTACGTCCACGATGCCGATGCCGTACAACCACACGGGTTTACGGTTTGAAAGAAAATAAGATATTTTTTGGGGTCCGCGTGTTTTATACTCTAGCGGTACACACTCACAGGATAAAGACAAATCGGTAGACTTAGCCAGAGGGACGAGTCCAACGAGGCGAACGAATGAGCGTTAAAAGGGAGCGATGGCAAAAAAATACATTCATTACGATTTGTTCGCTCGTTGGATTCACATGCAGGCTAAAAAGGGTCCTTTTCAGGATCACAAAATTATCTTCAATCTAAAGAGTTTATTGTTTTGTTATCACTCGATATCCTCATCTTGTTCGGCTAAACCTTCCTGTTTAGATATTTGTTACCACTCGCCACAGCTTTCACAGTTGGAAAATTTCTTTCCATCCAGCTTTGTGACATGTTGTACAGTAAATTACATTCAATGCGACGTGCCGAAGCGCCACTCAGTATCGCATTGGAGGCGATTTTAACCTGTAATTGAACATTTGCAATGACAGTGGTACAGTGTCGACTTTCAATGTGGGGTCATAATTTGGATCTCTATGTTTACAAAAATTTCCAACTAAATAAGTCGCATTACATGTCCGTCCAATTTGCTTAATGTCGAACTAATTGTAAATTACTGTACTTTCAATCTGGAAACAATTTAAGAATTGGTGAAAATTGAATAATCAGGAAAGTCCCCAACTATCAATAAGCTCAGAACAACTGTCAAATTCACATACTCATCAGATCCTGGCAAACAACCTGATGCCGTTTTGCGATTGCGTTTGCCATTCGCCACTCGCTGCAACTGCCTGTTGTCTTGATGTCCACCGAACCGAATGTGTTCTGTTCCGAATGCGGGTTTTCTTATCGTCGCGAGCATCTTTGCCAGCTAACACGATCACTTCGGCGGCCGAAACTATATAACGCCGGCTAGGTGGACTAGTGCACTGGTACTAACGCGCTCGGCCTAGCTACCCTTGCGGGGAACTCCAGATCAACACGGTTCGAGCGGGATTTTGCCTTTCCCTTCACTTTTCCTCCTTTACCATGTCCAGACATGGCTGCTTGGGTTGGTTTGTTGATGTGTTCTGATGCGAAACGATGTGGTGTACGGTTTGAATGAGAATGATCGTTACGGCAGCGGAGCGGGGATTTTTAAGCTGACTGGCTGGCTCGAGAGTTACGCATGTGTGAGACTGCGACCATTGTTTCGTTCATTTTTTTCTTTTTCCTTCCCAATCGTGCTTCATTCTATTTCGATGCTGCTCTGGTTGCCCGTTTTGGTCGGTACGATTTGAGGAGCACAAAATGGACCAATCAAAAATGGGCACATAGTGCATTTTGACAATGCTTGATATTTCACAATTATTCGATTATTTATCTCAAGAAAAATGAAATGTTATTCGTTATGATAGATGCGTAGATATATTTCCTATCAATTGATGCAAAAACCTTTGCGATCTATTGAGAAATACTCGAGTTATAAGCGTTCCAAATCTTGCATTTTTTCCTACTTGTTCAGTGCCTAGATTTCCATTTCACCCCCTATATCTTCCGGTTAGACGTAGTCCTACGTCAAAAAAATTTTAGATTTCCTTTACTCTCCCCTTGGATGATTTTTCGATTTTCAAAAAAACTCAAACTTTGGCCGCTTTGCGCCACTCTCCCTTAAGTCCGATTGAGCTAATATTTGGCATAGGGTGTTTTTTCGAAGTGGTGTACATTTTTTATAAAGTAACTTTTTGAAATTCGAGATGACAATTGGCACCCTACCCTATATTCTAAACCCAGCTGACAACAACTGTGCTGATAATGGAGTCGCGTGGTAGCCTATTCTTTCTGGAAACATAAAGCGTTCGTTTCGATCATTAATCATATGACTCAAGTAGAACTAAAATCAATATAAAGCCATCGACATTGAACACGATGAAAAACATAACATTATACCAGCAAAAACATGACCTCAAACAATGCGCTGTCTCTGCCCCACTAGAACCCAGCAGGGTCATTAGCGCAGCGCATCGAAGCAGCCACCACCCCCAAGGGATGACATGGTGGTGTGCCCTCCTCCCCCTATGATATTATTAACGACGACACTGAGACTCGCCATAAATGTACCCAGACACGACCCGTTGACGTCATCGCAAGAAAGCATCCCACACGCAGTTTTAAAAATCCATTCTCCCACTGAATTGAACGTTCGACGCTGCAGATGTCCGTGGCGCACGAAAACACATCAAATTCGTCAAAGATCGCGACGCGAGTTTGGGGGTGCAGCCATTGTTACGTCGAACCCGGGGTGGAACAAGGTTGCTGTCAATTTTTGATAGGGTGAAAAGCAACAATGGGGGCGAGGTATGGGGTGATTTATGAATGAATGGATGGGTGAGTTCATAAAGCAGGAGAGGGAGAGAGAGCACGAGAGTATTGTAAAAGGTTAGGGAGAAAAGCCGCTTTCTCCGTGCGAGTTACTAGAATGAAGGGCTGTTGCACCTTTTGAGCAATTGACCAATCAACTGTGACGTGAATTTGTACTGTTCATGGAAACCTAGAGATGAAACTTTACATATACAGTGATGGCTCTATACAGCACACATTATCACTCATATAAACACGATACATTTCATGAAAGTGGCAAAAAAGTATGAGGTAAAAAGAGTTTTGCGATGATTTGATCTATTTTTTCCAGTTTTGGAGATGACGATATACTTACCTAAAATAACTGGAAAGTTCGAAACTACACTTTCAAAGAAATCTTTATTCTATAGTAGATGATAGTGCGTATTCGTTTTTGTAAAAAAAGTTCAAGAGTTTTTTTAAAATTCGATTAGTTAAAAAATTGCTTGTGGGGTAAAAGTTCGTTTTGCTCTGAAAAAAATTTATAAAATGTTTTCAACAAAATTAACGGGATCCACAAGAAGAAAGTTGATTTGAAGAAATGCACTCCAGAAATGCTCAAATGACCCGACAGAGGCTTCGGGAGGGAGTCTCGAAGCATCGGATTGCGGCAGACCTCGGTATTCCTTAATCAGCTCTGAGGCTCATATCAGAAAGTGATTTACAATTTGAATCTTCTTTTATTGATATTTCTACTTCTGCTGGGATGTGTCAGCGAGTACCTAGGGCGGTTCAGATAGGTATTTAGGAGTGAGCAGTCTGAGGATCTGGCGGACCATTGCAGGGCACTGGACAAAGCTTTCTATGGTATAACTCTCAAAGATTTACGGCGTCTGGCGTTTGATTTTACGGAAGCTAACAACCTCCAGCACGAATTCAACCAAGTTGCAAAACTGGTAGGAAGGGATTTTGATTCTAGCTTCATGAGGAACCATCGTCTGTCTCTTCGAACCCCACAACAGCGCAACGGAGCAACAGCGCTCCAAGGCAAAGCGTCGGAATCCTCAGAATCGAAATCCAATATGAGGAATAAAAATAAACAATTGCTTAAAAATAATTCAGAATGAATTTCAAATGAAAAATGTTTTTATTTTCATCATGCATTCAATTCAATAAAGGTTATGCTTCGTTTATGTTTATGTTTCACAATAAATTTCAAAGAAATATGTTTATTTCAACAATGAGTTTAAATAAATCAAGTGAAGGTAACTATGTATTTATAAACTTGATCTATATAAATAAAAATGATTTGGTGTCCGTTCCTCACGATTCAACTCAAGAACGGAGAAACGGATTTAAACAGTCAGTATCAGGACTTATGCGTCATAGTCTGCATCGGGTTAATATGTCAAAAAGAAATTATATACCGCGAGTATAGATTACGTACATAAAAATAATTTCTGTGGGAACTTGAGTGTTCGAAATGATTTATATCAATATATCAATTATGGGTGGGACGAAGTTCGCCGGGTCAGCTAATTTGTTAATAAAAACGAAATCTGTTTCAAATGTTGGACATTTTCGGATATCTTGTATTGTCAGTCTCCTCCCTCTCAAAAATTTCCACGTGGTATGTTCGACCATAACACCCACTCTTCTCCACCCATAAAAACCATAGAACACCCCCCTCCTGTCTACTGGACGGTGTCTACACTCTTTAGTAATGATACTTCTCCCGCTGATGATAAACCATTTATTTTTGGTATAAGTTATCTCAGAAGTTCAATTCAATAAGTGCGCACCTTTGCCCCCATTAAGGGGGCGCACCATTGCCCCCACAATTTCCTTTTACTATAAATTGTCTATTACTTCTACAAAAATTTGTCCTTATAATATAAAATTATTTTCAGACGCAATTCTCGTTCAAAATTCTTCAATCATTTGGAAATAACATGTTTCTCCGTTGCATGGAATACCAAATTGGACCATTCCTTTCGCCAGTTTAGGGCACACCAACACATTTGGCCTTCCATTTTTGTTAATATAGATAGAAGATACAGGAATGCGTTATTCCGTCTGAAAATCCTTTTCCACTTTCGAACAAAAATTAATTTCGTTAGCGCCAACATCAAATGGACTAACAACGCTTAGCTAATTGCAGAACATATGGGAATTCAATTTTCCGAATTTTCCGACCTTCGTTCAGAGTTTTCCGAAAATTTCCCGGTTTTTCTCCCCACTATATTGATCTACGGGAAGAGAGGAATACAACAAAATAAAGAAGGCTAAAATCGGACCATCCCTTCTACGGGTTTTCCGCTTACCAACAGATTTTGCCATACATTTTTATTTATATAGACATATTTTTGTAGTCATAGATTCATTTGACTCAGGCTTATATTTATGTAGTTCTTAGCTATTTAGACTTGTGTTTAAAAATGATACGTGATGACTCTTTGTCTTCATCTGCATGATTGAATAAACAGATGAAAAGGGTAGTAATGGCTTTAATGGTATTTTTGTGTACATTTTTGAACAGAATGTGGTACCGAATTCTACCTTGAAGACTTGAGAGAAAAGCGCGCAATCACCATTGTTATTGTTGCCATAAGCCAATATGGAGGTATAATAAGGATATAATTCTAAAACGTGCATTTTCAGCGGGAAAATGTAGCCGATATTGGGCTTACAAATCATGGTTCGGCTTCACATATATGTTTATTAGTACGGTAGAAAATGACAATAGATTGGTAGCATTTACCAACAAATTCATTATATTTACTAATTATTTTTTCAGCGTAGTCAAATACACATTTTTTGTATCAATAACTTTTTAATTACTGCAATAACAAAAGCACTGCAGTGCAATTTCTCCCTTATCGGTAACGAAATTTCCTGATTTTCAAGATTTTTCCAGGTCGTCGACACCATACTGAAGTACTCGCTGTATGTCTGTCTGTTCATTCTGGTTGATGGAAAATAATCCGCACCAAATCCTTTTAAGTCCCTCTAGTATAAAGCTATACTATCCAGCCATATGTTGCTTTTCTTACGATAAAAAGTAACCTCGAAAAGAAAGTCAGTTTCTCTTTTCCCAACTGATTAAAATAAATGATAAAAACGAGTGTATTTGGTGGAATGCTTTTATTCAATCATTCAACGTTTGTTAAGTCATTAAAATCATTAAATTTCATAAATCACAACTACACCTTATCTACCATAATTCTGTATCCTTTACGTTTAGGATATGTTTTAAAAAATAAAATTGTCTTTTCCTCATCGATCTCACATCTGCAACAGAGACATAGCCCGAATCATCTCAATGGTTTTGGTCCCGATTTATAATCATGCGTTGAATCATCCAATATTTTGCAGAAAGTATCTGCTCTGCCTTCTTCATCGCGATTACTATTGTTCGTTTTATAACGCTCTATAATGTATACTGTCCGAGCATATTCGAACAGGTTCCGAGTTGCTTTTGATAGCTTCACGATTCGCAGGTTCGGTAACAGGTAGTATCTTAGGGCGCGCAACCACAAGCTATGTATGATAGATCTTAATATTGTATCCTTTTCCAACGGGAGGCTAGCAAGGAACCAGGTCAGGAATGGTCCTCGTTTCGGACCTCTCCTCTTCCATTTTATCTGATCCCACGTTGTTATTAGCGGCCCTTTTTCTGTAATCGTTTTCTCCAGCACCCTATTCTCAAAGTAAGGATTCTCGTCGAAGTAGAAATAAACGTGAGCCCCGTCGTTATCATCAGCGAGGTAGAACTCTTCCACGTGGATGCTATCCAGATAATGCAAGCAACTATCCTTGTCTTCGGCAAGAAGATGCTTCAATTTGGGATGGTTTGCAATTGCTGTTGGCCAGAAATTTGGTATGCGTTGTATTATTCTGGCACGCCGCTCGAACAACACGTTGGTTACTTTAACAGGTGAAAATGCTAGATTCCCTTCAAGCTCGGAAGAACACAGCGCCAGTTTCTCAAGCACTTCCCATTTGTCGAAGCTCGGGATATCATCGCACCTTCGTGTACCACTGTGAGCCATTAATTGATTTTGATTTTTTCTTTCCATTACTACTGTTTTCATTTTTCGCTTTTCACAAGAATATATTAAACTTTGTGATAATGTTGCTTCCATCGTGCAGAGGTTTTGCAAACTTTCCGAAAGACAATAGAGAGAACAAAAAAATTGCTTTTTTCGGCGAGTTCTGCAAAGCTTTGTGTTTATTTTTTGCATGTAGCTTTGGCAGTTGTCGATGGCAGTGCTGCAGATTTCGATTAAATATCAACCATTATTGATGTTAAGCTGCTTCTACACTTCTACACTACACTGCCATGGGAGGGGGAGGGGGAGGTTGATTGTCTGCCATGCAAATTAAACACAAATTTCTACATTACTCGAGAATTAATCAAGCAAATGAAACAAAATTTGGAATATGGAGGTTTTAGGGTACAATAAATGGTTATATGGTTGTTAGACCCTCCACTCCTCTCTCTAAGGTGCTACCATACAGATGAAACACAAATTTCTCGAGAATTAATCAAACAAACGAAACCAAATTTGGCATGTGGAGGTTTTACGGTGCAATACATGTTTTTATGGTGGTTAGATACTCCCCCCCCCTTTTTTTTCTAAGGGAGGGCTGCAATACAATTCGAGAATTGATCAAGCAAATGAAACCAAATTTGACATGTGGAAGTTTTAGGATGCAAGAAATGTTTTCACGGTGGTTAGACACTCCCCCCACCTCTCTAAAGGAGAACTGCCCTACAAATGTAAGACAAATTTCTGCATAATTTGAAAACTAATCAAGCAAATAGAGCCAAATTTGTCATGCAAATGTTTTAGGGGACATGAAACTTTTCCATGGTGAATAGACACTTCTCCCCTCTCTCTGAGGGGGGGGGTGGACTGCCATAGAAATGAAGCATATACTTCTGCATAATTCAAGAACTAATCCAGCAAACTGAACCAAATTTGGCATGTGGAGGTTTTAGGGGGCAAGAAACATTTCTAAAGTGGTTCAAAACTCTTCCCACCTTTCTGAGGGAAAAAAATTGTCCGATTTACGGCCGTCTTTATTCTATCATATTTTCTGTATAAAACATTTATTCCATGTAACGGAGAAACATATTATTTGCAAGTGATTGAAAAATCTTGAACGAGAATTATGTCTGAAAATAATCTGATATTATAATGATGAGTTTTGATTGAAATACTAGGAATTTTATAGTTAAAGGTAAATTCAACAGTTTTGCGATTGGACCCATGAACTTGCTCATAGTAAGGAAACGTGAATGCTTGAAGGTATTGATAACAAAAAACAAATTTTGGGCGGGACGAAGTTTGCCTGGTCAGCTAGTAGAAGTATAAAATGCCAGAGCTATGAAAATCATGATGTTTTGTTCTGAAATTGTAACAATTCGGTGAAAAGTGCAAATAATCAATTCAATCCAGATTTGAAATTTGTTTTTAGAGCTAATATTGTTAAGCAGGTTTTGCCCAAATTGAGCCATTCGTTAGCATGATCTACCGTGGGATATAGGTAGAATATGAACAGATTGTGAGAAAAACGAATCACGAATCAAGTCATCATCTAGGTAACTTGTGTGGAAAGAAACACCTTTCCGTTCTTCACTGAATTCCAAACATAATATTGGGTTGGGAAAAAAGAAAATTATTTTTGCACAAAATTCAAAACTTTATTTAACTTTCCTGCACTCGCACGCAAAATCATATCTTATATGCTCGCTCACAATGTCACAAACTGTGCGTGTTTCTGTAATATTGCTATTGTATATTTTAGGTGTTGGTATTGATTTAAAGAATATTTAAAGTTTCATTTAAAAGATTGTGTTGTACTGATGCAAAACAAAACACCTCTACTGTTGCCAATTCTGACCGTTTCTGGTCAATCGTCAACTTCACGCAAATGGTTTAAAACTGTTTCAGGGTCGAGTTTTAGCTCCTGGGCGATGTTACGACCGCTAACATGCCTGTCAACTTCGATTATTACTATGATGTTATGGTCCATCTTTAACATCAAAAACTCCTGAACGGAACCAACGAAATCAAAATTGCACGTAATTATCTGTTACTGTATTGGCACCATAAACACAATTCACAATTTCAGTGGTCTGGCTTGAACTTTCGCCTTTATCAAAGAAAAACTGTAAAATTACCGAATTCTCTCTTTGTTGACTACCCTTGGTCACACACTGTAACCCACAACGTCTACAATGCGGTCGTATTTTGGATACCACCCTTTAATATTTTTTTAACTGTAATAGAATTCAATGTTGTAAGACCTAAAGGTCACGAGTTCAATTCTCACTCCCGACATTATTCCTTCGGAATGGGAGTAAAGCTGTGGTCCAAGTGACGAACAAAAATAGTGACAAAAGGTTAAACGTTACTATAATGTAGAATAACCAGCTGTACAAATGTTGTATTTATATTTTTATAAATATATATTTATTAAAAATACAAGTTTATTGTTATCGCATGGTTTAAAATATTTTATTCAAAGTAATGGCCAATGGGAGCTGTACATTTTCCCATCTGTCAGGCAATTTATAAACTTACATATTTATAAGAATTGAAGCGCTGCTCAGTGCACATCTCATTGATGAAAACAAATAGTATTCGGAAGGACCCAAGTCTGGTGAATAAGCCACTTACGATAGTAATCCCAATTAATCTGTTTTCCTTACTCAATGTGACGCAGCATTGTCATTAGAAAAAATCGTTTGTCACTCTTAACGTTGTGATTTGTCGAGAGCATGCTCGTTGTAAGTTTTCACCAACATTTTATGGCAATTGGAAGCGGATGTTTTCAAATATATAGCTAATAATCAATCAGGTTTGTGAGCAAAATAATCCTGGATTTTTCATCGTGGTAATAATCAATGTCATTATGTTATGTGAGTTTTGAACCAACAACAAATCGAATGTCGAAAAAGTAGATGGAGCATGGTCTAGGAACACGGATGGAAGCTGTGATCACATGAATTGGATTTTTCAAAAGGGTTGTCAGAGCAAAATTTTTTTTACCCCTCTCGTTTTCAATTTCGTAAATCTTCCCCCGGTACTAAAGTCAAATACGTAATGTCCTACTTAAAAAAAACAGGAAGTGGGTTATATCTGTGGTATAACCGCAGTGTTGACGTAGGACTATCTTTGATTTAGTGATCATTTGTTTGAAGTTGAATTATAATCCATTCTGAATGAATGAATATTTGGGGGACTTTGAGGGAAAACGAGAGCGTTACGTTGGAGGCACAAAGTTTTATGCATATAATATTGGATACGAAAATATTCTACTGATAGGGAAGAATAATCTTCAGAAACTTTCCTGTTAATTGCACTTGATTGAAAAATCATAAAACGAAATGCAATTGATCGCAGTTTTATATGAATAAAAAACATTTAAATAAACTTTTTCGCTTGAATGTTATTTTTAATTCCAAGGGAACTGGCAGATTGTTTTTCAGCAACGGTAACCTCTTTCCGGTGTGTGCTCCCGTGGCTTCTATGTTGGATTTCAGCATTCAGTATTTGTTGTATATTATATTATTAGAATTCATATCAGTTTTAGTTTTTGTACAATTACGAATTAAATTCGTTTATTGTTTGCTTTCCGTCTATTAAAAAAAATGCACACTATGCAATGTCCCATGGTGATTACGTTTCATATGCAATTGTGTGGACAACTGCAAAATTCAACTGAGCTAAAGAGCTGTTCCAAATGAGCAGCTCACTTGTATGAGCTGAACGGCTCTGAGCCGCTCACCATGATGAGCTGATTTGCCCATCTCTAGTTCGAAACATACTGAATGTGTTTCACCACCAGAATATCGCTTCAGTATGCTTTTTATTCGTGATTGAATCGAGAGAAAGTGTGGTTTACTATGGCAATTTGGAAGGCAAATTAGAGGCGAATGAACTCTCTGAGCTTGAAACTTTCAGCGACTGAGCAATAATTTTTGTTGTGCGTGCATCCAATATTGGATACGAACGTATCCTACTGATGGGGAGGAATAATCTTCAGAAGCTCTTCTGTTATTGCACTTGATTGAAAAATCACAAAACAAAAAGTATTTGGTCGCATTATTATATGAATAGAAAACATTAAAATAAACTCTTTCGCTTGAATTTAATTTTCAATACCAAGGGGAACTGGCAGATTACTTTTCAGCAACGATCACTTCTTCCCGGATTCTTCTCGATAACCAGCAAACGAAAAGAGTTGCGTGCGTGTATGTGTGCGTGTGTGGCGGCTGCTCCAATGCCTCAAGCGGAACCAATTTTCGATTTTACACCCCGGTATAGAAATGAAAGACGTAGTCCTACGTCAAAAATTAGGAAATATTTTCTGGCAGTCGAATCCATTGGAGGCTTCCATGGTCGAATTAGTAGCTGCTTTCCTGCTGATCAACACATAGTGACAACTTCCAGTTACCCAAGAAGATATTTCGATGAAAGAAGACATTGAAAAAGACGATTTAAAATTAGGAAACGAAGTGTCCGAAATTCGATCGGAGTGAAATTGGATATGCTTTTTCAAAGAGAAGAAAATCTTGGATCCACCATTTATTCTCTTTCTGATAATTTCAGTTACCAGGAAAACATATTCCTGAAACTTTTTGACTGGTTTTTAATTTACTTCAACAGCGCGGCTAACAATTCTACCCCTCAATAATACGTTACCTTCTGCCATGCCTTTCGAATCGTCACTTTGATTGTTTTCTTGAAGGTTTATTTTTCTGGAGTATCCGCGTTGACGGAATTGAGCTTCATATTACGAAATGGGGGAGTAGGCATGACAATATAGGTTTGCAGAAGAAATGAACACACTTTTGAAATGAAAATTATGAATGAAAATTATTTTTTCCAAATCAAATTAGTACTCTATGTGGAATAAAATCACTTTTGCTTGCAAGTAATGAAAAAATATCACACAAAAATTGTGTCTAATGATAATTTTATATTATAACGGTAAGTTTTGGTGAGAATATCTGAAAATTCATAAAAAATAGTTTAAGTTAGGGCCAGAACAACGTACTTCAAGTAGGTAAATAATGCCAAGAAAAAAATTTCATACAAATTTTAGCGATTTAAAACTGCCTTAGGGCCGACTAATCTGATAGAGAATACAAACTAATATCGTATCCAGATGTCGACACAATGCCGCTGTCAACGCGAGTTATTTCTGGAACGAAAGTAGAGTTCTAAAAAAATGGAGAAAATTTGAATTCCAGCACGATCAAATGAAGTAAGTAATTCATCGAACAAAGATATTATCTACGTAAGTGTAATCACATTTTTAAACATTTTTTCGATCTAATAGATGAAGTCGAAATAGATATTAGATCGATAATGTTTCATGCAAGATCGGATCGTTCGACATTATTCGAAGAATATGATGTAAACAGAATTTATTCCTTTTCAATTTCGTCTCAATATTTCGATTGTCATGAGCCTCTCGTTTTTCATAAAAATGCAAAGAAACAATCGCAGAACGCAAACCCTATGTTGCCGTTTTTAAACCACCTCTAGCACGGAACAAATAGTATTCCATATCAAAAATTCAATTGGAGAATACTCTTGGGATAGCTGATGAATAAGTTAACATGGAAACATTTTTGTATCAAAAATAAGCCTCAGCCCATTGTCCATTATTAACAACCGGCGAATTGTTGTAAGCTCTCGTGAATCCGCTCGCCATTGATGTCTTCTCGCAAATGTCGAGACGATAATTCATCGCGCTCTCCGAGCGCGTGCCCGCTCTGGAGAGCGGAGTGTGTGAATCAAATTCATGAGAAGCGACGCCACGGAGCGACCAATGCACACCTTCCTCCGTTTTCTCTCTCCAAATGATCATCAGTCATCGCGACGCTTTCATCGGTTTCGGATTGGAGTGTTCAGCCGCGTTGGAGCCGTATTTCAAGGGACCAAATATTGGCGTTGTTGAGGAGCGAGGAAAACTTTTCCTCAGTCCCGGGCCATTTTCCGGAGTGCTTGCGTAGGTCCAGCGTGTGTGTGCATTGGTGTGTTTTTTGGGAAATTTTCCAACCAATTTCACCCTGTTATCTGTTACGTGTTACATTTTCCGAGTGGGAATCCGGTATTGTGCCACCTTAACAAGTGATCCAAAAGTGGTGAAATGAGACAAAAATCATTCGTTTGGATGAGCAAAAACAGGAGCGCCGTAACCAAATGACCACAGAAATTGACAGAGGATGGAACTGATGATGATGGACTGACGTCGTGTTTATACGGTGAAAAGATGAAGCAGCGAGAGGACGGAGGATGGAAAATCTATTTATAAAATCATTTCCAATTTGCGTGAGAGTTTTTGTTCGCTCCACTTTGCGACGCTCGGCCGTGTTTGGGATTTCCTCTCGTTGGTGGAAAAGTGGTGGTGAAAACGGGCGGTGGTGACTGCGGTGGGGTGAAGTTGGTCAGTTTCGTTGTGGATTTTACGATGGAAATATTGTTACCAGAAAATCGATTGTGTGGTTAAAATATGCCTATTTATGGATTAGTGATGATTGAACGCGCGATGATATTGCTAGAGCGCAGATAATTCAGGATGCCAAATAAGTTTTGCTAAGCTATATGTATTTCTTGATTGTTCAGGATGATTATTTGATTGTAAAGACTTGTGATGAATACCGTAATTTGGCTGACTGAAGATGAACGAAGTGTGATCAACATCGTGAGGATACGAACAATGACTTTCCTCGTCTCAAGTTTGAGGCTCTTATTTCGCAAAAAAAAAACCAGGAAGACGAATGATTAAAATTTAGTCGGTATTTGGATTTCCATCTACGCATTTTGAGCGAGAGCATTAACAATCATGCCTCGAAAATATAATCCGATTGTAAATTTTCTAACTCTTTCTTGAAAAAGCGGGAGATATGATAAAGATAGTCAGGATTATACAATTGAATAGTAACGAGTGTCATATAAAAGAGTCCAAAAATCAAAGCATTTTACGAATTTATACTCATGTTTCTGTTGGTTTGTTCCGCCACAGAGAGGAGACTTCTCTGTGTCATAATCCTCAACATCGAATTCACATCCCTTCCATCGCTAAATAAGATACGATGAGATTCTCATACGGAAGCTTTACCCGCAACGGCTAGAGCTGTGACCACACAAAAAGGCGCCATCAGATTAATTTTCCAATTATTTAATATCTATTGACGTTGGTTTTTGACGCAGTAGAACTCTAATGAATTCGACTTCGGTTCCAGTGACGGCAATGAGACCTGTTTCAGTCCATACATGCACAAAGCGCCTCGAACTGGATACCGCCTGTTGCTCATCTAATCATATGTTAAACTGGCGTTCGCATTATTATTTATCGCACAGAGATGAGAAGATGAGTTATCCTGTATTTTTAAAACTCATTCGCCTAGCCACATTTTTAGTATTTTACTCACGAAAAGTAGTTGCCCTGTCATAGCCTATGATATATTTTCTAAGCTGAACAGAATGTAAACAAATTGTGTAGACCTTGAAATCATATAATTCATTTTCTTCATTTCTACAAACAACAATTTTATGGATTCATTTGCAATTTTTGGAAAAATCCTGAAATAAAGATTTATATTGCTCTTGCCCAAAATTGCGTATTTCCCGCCAACTCTTGACATACAACATTTCTTCAATTTAACTAGATTCTAGTTTGAATCAATTTTTTTCGTTACACTGGAGACTCTTCCTTTTTTCTTCGTTTACGGAGACTTTCAATCTTACGATTCATTCGTCTCCGACACTGGAGATCATCCGAATCAACCGATTAACTCAGGCTTTAAGGCGTGAAAACAAAACATTCAATCAGCAACGAAGTCAATTGCGGAACACTCAATGATCAGTCGGATGATAACAACAAAATAACGAACGTAAGAAAGAGGAAAAATCATACGAGTGCAGTCTGTCAAATTTCTTTTAGGAAGACGTTTGCGCCAGTTTTCATTCAGAGCGTCCAACACGTATTCTGTACACTCATTTCCGTTGATTTTAGTTTTGATGTATGAAAGACAAAAAATCTGTATAAGTCACAATCAGGATTGCCAACTATAATTTTCAAAAATCAGGAATAATGAAATTAAAAATCAGGAAGTAATAAGGGTAGCTCATATTTGGTTGTCCGGAAAGTTCGTGCCGATTTCTATGAAAAAGAAAGCTTCATTTTCATAGGCAAATATCCATTAATTAAATTTCTTTAGCACAGTATTGTTCCACAATCTTTCACGCAGCTTTCATATTCAATACTCCCAGAACATGTGTGCTTTCTCGTCATAAATTTGTGAAGATATTTTTTATATTTCATAATATTTCTTCTTCTTTTTGGCTTCAAGTCGGTTTAAACTTTCCAGTTCATTCGCCTCTATTTCATAATATTTTTGTTTTGGTCGGAATTTTGCACCGACCTGAACCTGTGCTATTCTGAATGTGCAATATCCGGTTAGCTTAGCTGATGGGATAGCACCTCTCAGCCTAAGGGTGGGTTTAGACTAGTGATATATTCATGTGAAGAAATATGATGAGATTTATAGAAATCGCATCAACCGATTACACTAGCGTGAACTTCTATAATGAATATATTCATATTTTCGGTGAATTTATTCACCTAAAGTAGAACTGCATCCAACTTTAGTGATTTCTCACCAGTGAGAAATTCACAAGCGTTTACATATGCTGAATTTATTCAAGTTATATATACCTCGAATAAGAGTACCATATTTATTCTCACCCGTTTACACCTATTTTCACGTGATTAAATCCATCTATAGCTATAGATTTCCCTAATCTAAACCCGCCATAAGACATGTGTTCTTCGTATCATGTATTATTTGAGCTGTACAATTTTTCATATTAATTATAAAATCGGGTGTCATATTTTAAACAGTTAGTATTTTCCTGTTATTTTGGTATCCAAAACAAATTTAAATTCAGAGAAAGCAAAAAAAGACGGGTGGGTAATGTCGGGGACATAACCGGAGTGACGTAGGACTATACAAAGGGGACAGCTTTTGTTAAATATATATTTTAAATATATTGTTTTATTTTCTTCTCCTACGTGAATACCTATCTATCTACCTGAAAAATGGATTAGTTTACTGTTTACTCTTTATGAATATGTTGATGGTTCTGAAAAGAACCTTTGGTGTTGTGTTTTTTTATCACTCGATATTCCCATCTTGTTCGGTTAAACCTTCCTGTTTAGCTATTGCGGTTGCCACTCGCCACAGCTTTCACAGTTGGAAAATTTCTTCCCATCCAGCTTGTGACATATTTTACAGTAAATTACATTCAACGGCACGTCGCATTACCACCACTCAGTATCGGATTGGAGGTAATTTTAACCTGTAATTGAACATTTGCGATTTGCGATGGTACAGTGTCGACTTTCAATGTGGGGTCATAATTTGGACCCCGAACTCTATGTTTACAAAAATGTCCAACTAAATATGTCACATTACAGGTCCGTCCAATTGACTAAATGTCGAGATAAGTGTAAATTACTGTACTTTCAATCTAGAAGCAATTTAAGAATTGATGAAAATCAATAAGCTCAGAACAACTGCCAAATTCACATACTCATCAGATCCTGGCAAACAAATTATGAAAAAATCAATTTGTGTTTTATTATTATTTTGGATAATGTTTTAGAAAGCATTGAACTGTATTTCCTAAACTCTTTTTTGGAAGGTTTAATGGCCCTGAAAAGCGCCTTGTTTTATGGAAAGGTTCCAATTTAGTATACTTTGTACTCGTGGTTTTGAAAAAAACCATTTCGAACGCCCTCGATGCCGCCTTGTTCTGGATTTGCCACCAAAGCAGTTTGTATAAAGAACAAACTTTTTTCTTCTGCTACCTGATGCCGTTTTGCGATTGCGTTTGCCACTCGCCACTCGCTGCAACTGCCTGTTGTCTTGATGTCCACCGAACCGAATGTGTTCTGTTCCGAATGCTGGTTTTCTTATCGTCGCGAGCAGCTTTGCCAGCTAACTCGATCACTTCGGCGGCCGAAACTATATAACGCCGGCTAGGTGGACTAGTGCACTGGTACTAACGCGCTCGGCCTAGCTACCCTTGCGGGGAACTCCAGATCAACACGGTTCGAGCGGGATTTTGCCTTTCCCTTCACTTTTCCTCCTTTACCATGTCCAGACATGGCTGCTTGGGTTGGTTTGTTGATGTGTTGTGATGCGAACCGATGTGGTGTACGATTTGAATGAGAATGATCGTTACGGAAGGAAGGAAGGTATTGTATTATAGAGACTTTAAACTTTTGCAGTTCATTCGTCTCTAGCCTTGAGAAAGGCCCTTTGAAAACTCTACTCTACTTTACTCCAGCGCTACCACCTCTGCCCTCTTGCCTTGAGAAAGGCACTCGATCCCTCGCCGTCCAGCCCGTCCAGCAACGATGTTGTCCAGTCGGTGTCCACACAAAGAATGTGGATCGTTACGGCAGCGGAGCGGGGATTTTTAAGCTGACTGGCTGGCTCGAGAATTACGCATGTGTGACGACCAATGTTTCGTTCATTTTTTTCTTTTTCCTTTCCAATCGTGCTTCATTCTATTTCGCTGCTGCTCTGGTTGCCCGTTTTGGTCGGTACGATTTGAGGAGCATAAAATGGACCAATCAAAAATGGGCACATAGTGCATTTTGACAATGCTTGATATTTCACAATTATTCAATTATTTATCTCAAGAAAAATGAAATGTTTTTCGTTATGATAGATGCGTAGATATATTTCCTATCAATTGATGCAAAAACCTTTGCGATCTATTGAGAAATGCTCGAGTTATAAGCGTTCCAAATCTTGCCTTTTTTTCCTACTTGTTCAGTGCCTAGATTTCCATTTCACCCCCTATATCTTCCGGTTAGACGTAGTCCTACGTCAAAAAAACATCCAAAGTGGTTTTCATAATATGCATTATGTAAATTATAATAAAATTATATGATTTATCGAACAAAACGAAAATAATAATTTAACAACTCAATTTTCATATCCGTTCGATGAGTTCGATTGTTAACCCCTTCACGTATAACGTCGAACCACACTCGTGGCGATTAGACTGTGCCAGACCGTACAACATCGAACCTCACTCGTCGTCTATCGATGTGAAATGGATACATGCTTCAGGCGTGTGATGATGCGGGACTGCTACGATCGTAAATACGATACGAACACTCAGCAGAGTATCGAAACTACTCACTGTGCTCGGGTTTGGGCCCTGTTGTTGGAAATAAAATCGTACGGCAAGAGGTTAAGATATTTATGAAAATCGTAACCATCACTCGCGTTCACTCGCGGCAAAACGCTCTACAGACAGTTTCGCCGCATTGAAATCCGCATAGCATTGCGTTCCCTATGGCGTCTCCAAAGGCGTTTATCGACCGCATTCACCTTTCTAGAGTTCTTCTCCGTCTCGCTAATTACAGGGTAACTTATTTGAAGTGGTGCTAATGGAAAAAGTTTCGATTTTTATTTCGCACTAGCTGACCCGGCAAACTTCGTCCCGCCCAAAATTTGTTTTTTATTAGCAATACCTTCAAACATTCACGTTTTCTCACTAAGCGCAAGTTCATGAGTCCAATCGCAGAACTGTTCATTGATTGATCTTCTAATCGACCCTTTGACGTTGAATTTACCTTTTACTATAAAATTCCTAGTACTTCTACCAAAACTCATCATTATAATATCAGATTATTTACTGACACAATTCTCGTTCAAGATTTTTCAACCACTTGCAAACAACATGTTTCTCCATTACATGGAATAAATGTTTGATACAGAAAATATGATAGAATAAAGACAGCCCTAAATCGGACAATTCCTTCCTCGAGTTTTGCTCTTATCAACATATTCGGCAATCCATTTTTATTGGTATAGATAGAAGAAGATAAAGATATTTCGTTAAAGCAAACATCAAATGGGCTAACAACGCTTGTCACTATGTAATTGTAGAACATATGGGAATTCAATTTTCCGAATTTTCCCTTTTTCCTTCAGGCTTTTCCAAAAATTTTCAATTGTCATGTTTGATTTGAATATTTTTGGTTGAAATATGTGTAACATTTTTATGAGACCCCCTCTCCATTCCAGAGGAGGGAGAGGTGTCATACCATCATAGAAACATTTCTTATACCAAAAAACCCTCACATCCCAAATTGTGCTTGATTAGTTCTCGAGTTATGCACAAGTTTGTATTTCATTAGTATGGCAGCCCCCCTTAGAGAGGGTTGAGGAATGTATTCATCATAGAAACGTTTCGTGCCCCCTAAAACCTTCACATGCCAAATTTGGCTACATTTTCTTGATTAATTCTCGAGTTATGCAGAAATTTATGTTTAATTTCCCTGGCAGACCCCCCCTCCCTTCTTAGAAAGATGAGATGAGCGTTGAACCACCTTAGAAATGTTTATTGCACCCTAAAACCTTCACATTCCAAATTTGGTTTCATTTGCTTGATTAGTTCTCGAGTAATGCAGAAATTTGTGTTTCATTTGTATGGCAGCCCCCCCTTAAAGAGGGGGGAGGAATGTCTAACCGCCATAGAAACATTTACTGCACCCCAAAATCTCCATATGCCTAATTTGGTTTCATTTGCTTGATAAATTCTCGTGCAATGTAGTAATTTGTGTTTCATTTGTATGGCAGCCCCCCTCAGAGAGGAGGGAGGGGTTTCAAACTATCACGAAAATGTTCGCCGGCCCCAAAAACTCCTACATACCAATTTTCATGTCGATCGGTTCAGTAGTTTTCGAGTCCATAAGAATCAGACAGACAGACAGACAGACAGAAATCCATTTTTATATATATATAGATTTTTCACATTGTTCACATTTCATTTCATTGTTCACGCAAGCAGTTACAAGGTAATTTCAGACTACCCAGATTTGCTTCTCTGATAATTTCTTCTACACCAGGAGAAAGACTTGCTCCAAAGTGCTAAAGTCCAAAATGTCTACAAGAATGATCACGTGCCCATGACTGCATGGTACCTTTAAAAACATATTCCTTGCTCACGGTGGAGTTCAGTTTGATGTAACGGTCCAAAAGTATTAAAGCGAATTGCATACATTGCAGGAGCAACTTAGACCTTTCTGATATGACTGGTTTGACCGACATTGATATTTATATTGATATTATTGATATTTTTAACATCATTTTTGTTTATTGCAAATAAAAAAAAATAATATTTTTGTATTATTATTATAATATTAATATTTTATTATCAATATTATAATTTTTTTTCATCAAAATTTCGTGATTCAACAGGTGTGTGCTAGCGAATGATGGTAATGCAATTTCCATTAGACGTTCCGTCACAACTAGGTTAAACATCCGGACAGCATTCCCTTTTTTCTAAATTTGTATGAGGCAAGAGAAAGTCGAAGGGTGGTTCAAAAATAATTCACTATGATTTTTCAACAGCAAGTCGAAAAGCGAAACAAACAAATCGACTCACTGAAATATTGATAATAAGACCACCAACTATCAGGATGTCGTCTTCAATGTTTTGCTTTACTTGTAGTAGGGGAAATCAATGTTAAACCGACACCCTAAAGATTTCCACATATTTCCAAGACCTCCCGTGTTTCTTTGACTTCGAATCGTTACAAAACCTCAATTGAATTCTACAGTATCTGTTGATAATTTTTGCGTTAAGAAAAGGGGGAGGGCAATAGTTGCAAATGAAACGTAATTGGATTGCGAAGAGTATGAATGTTAAAAAACCAAACAAATTCATGTATTTCGACCGCAAACAAAAATTTTTCACTATTGGCTCATTGAAATCTCAGCCAGCAATTATCATTTGCTTCTTGATGTTTTGCTTTGAATTTTCAGTATTATTCAATGCAAATTATTTGATTCATTTTTTCTTAAACAAAAGATCACACAAAGTGCAACAAATGTTATGAAACATAGTTATTGTTTAAAACATGAAACAATTTTTTAAATATGTTAAGTGACTATTATTTATTATTGTATAAGGTTTAAAAGAGCTCAATAAATGTTGAAAGTGTCAAAGAAACGATAGCATAATTAGAATATTCGCTATTAACACCTACGCTTCAGAAGTGGTTGTGAGGCCATTGAAGACAACAACTGTAAAGGCATGCATCATAAGTCAATAAAAGACCTGTAATAAAGCGCAAAAAAATATTAGTTCAGCATCAAAGGGCAAAGATCTTCAGTTTATTTTGAGGATTCGAAACGGCAAATAATTGAATAAACTCCTGTGTGATTTTGTAGAATCAGCTTAGGATGGTTGATGATTCATTCTTGGCCTCACGAGAACAATACACAAGTTGGCCATGTATCGTTATTTGTTTTATTATGTCAATGGGCGCACTGCTCTGAGAATGCATCGCAACTGTACTTCTACTTCTTTTTATTATACTCTCGGTCACAGGCGATTGTATATTTGTGCTTAAACAACAACAACAACGCGTGTGTGTGTGGTGCAAACATTTAAAAGCGGTCACGGGGTATCATTTCATCGAGCATCCTCCTGATTTTCCTGATATCTATCCTAATCCGAAGCCGTTACATTGAAAGGTAACGACTAGAGAGTCAGGTAGCATAATCATACAGATTTTGTATTATTCCGTGTATTGAGAGAGCGCAACTCTGTTCAAATTTCATACAATCACTATTGATAATTTCATCCAAGGTTTTAATCCCGGCCAGCTGATGTATCTCCGAATTTCGCGTTCTGGGAGGAGAGTTTAGAATCATACGAAGAAATTTGTTTTGTATGCGTTGAAGTTTTAATTTGTGTGTTGGAGCACAGCACTCCCAAACGGGCATCGCAAATGCGATAACTGGAAATATTATTTGTTTGTATACTGCAAGTTTATTCGTTAGAGATAATCGAGAGTATCTATTGATCAGGGGATGCAATGATCTGATTAAAATGTTGCATCTTGTGTCTGTTTTGTCAATGTGTGCTCTGAAGGTAAGCTTTCGATCGAAAGTTAGACCCAGATACATTACTTCTGAAGGCCATTCAATACTATCGCCATTAAGACTGACTGTCAAATTTTGAGGAGGAACAAGCTTTGAAGTGTTCTTGTAGGGAAACAATATGACTTGTGTCTTTGCTGCATTTATGCATATTTTCCAATGATTGAAATATCCAGACAAAGCGTCTAATCCTCTTTGAAGTTTAGATCTTAGTTCTGTGATACTTCTACCCTTCTAAATGATAGCAGTGTCATCTGCAAATAATAACAGTTTCCCATCAAATGGGAGTGCGGGATTATCTGAAGTGTAGATATTGAAAAGAATTGGTCCCAGGATGGATCCTTGAGGAACCCCCTGTATTCACGATGAAGTGTAACAAAATTGCAAAATGCTCTGCTTTTATACTGTGGTCCGTATCAATAAGTTGCAAACGGGCGAAGATTACCTTGCAATATTTCCTCTTTCCACAGTGTTGAGAGTTCGCTTGTTGCAGCGATTGTTCATTGCATTACCATTTTGAGGGCCTCATTTACGCGTGACTGATGTGCCTCATCGTTACATTAGTTTTTTGTTATTTACGACGGGGTAGGTGAGCACCCGAATGCATAAAACAAATGTATGGGAAAAAGGAAATGCTCCGAATTTTCGTCAACTTAAACTACTTGCAGACTACAAATTTGGATTGTATACAAATCTTAGTGAATGTCTTATTCGATTGGTATGCAATTTATCAAATTCCGTTTGCAGTAAACATGCACGTTAGAGCTTTTTTATAAGAACAAGACATGCTTTTTTCTTATTTGATACTCTTATGTCGAAGACATTACCGCATTGTTAACGTAGGACTATAAAATGATTACTTGCCAGAATAAACATGGAAATTTTAGAATTAAGTACTTTTTAGTACAAGTATTTATTAGTCCTGACAGGGCCCAATGACATCGAAACTTCTTAAAGCTTGCTTGGATCGTCGATCGCGAGAACGCCACGGTGCTCGCTTTTTGTAGTCCGTTTTAGGGAAACACATCCCAGTCTGCACAAATGCAAGCGAAGTGATTTTGTATCCGTGTTAGAAAAACTAATTCCGGTGTGCAAATGCACACGAATACAAGTGTTCCCGACTTATTTGCATCGTCAATCAGTGAGATTGCTGCAATTTCAATAGTTTATTTCCAATGAAATAATCAACAAATTATACTATGCATCATCTTTCGCAGAACGGCAACAGCAAATCCGAACCGAATCGATGGCGACGGTGACGGCAATCCTTTCGTTCCATCTTCAGTTGTCATCGAAGAACACAGCTATCGTCACAGGAAAATGCCAAAATGTCATGTCCTTGAGTACGAAAGTGACCCCGTTGGTTTCGTATCACTCCGGGACATCCTTTGAATAGTGGTACGAAGCTAGATCCGGTCATATGATCGCATGGCCCTCATTTTGCTTCAACAGAAATAGTAGGCGCTTCTGAAGACACTCCTTGAGGTAGATCTGCCCGTTTACAGTCCCGGTGGTCACGCACTCCGTTTGCCTTATGAGCAGATCACTTGCCAAAACATGTATTTCTTACATCAAACTTGTGCTGGGCGGTGAAGAACAGTAGTCCCGGAAGTTGCCGGAAGTCCGCCTTGGCGTAAGTCTCATCTTCCATGATGAGACAATGAGGCTTCGTCATAATCTGGGTTTACAGTTTCCGGGCTCGTGACTTTACTATCGTATTTTGCCGTTCGTCACGATTTGGAGTCTTCTGCACTTTGTACGTATGCAGACTCCCCGGTCCTTGGCTCTCTGAGCGAAAGCGTTGTTTTCCGATATCCTGATAAGGTAGTTGAGGATCTTCCTGGCGCTTGCGCAAATAAAATTTGATTCATGAATGAGAACTAAAAAAACTGTTTCTGGAAATACTAAAATAGTTTAATGACGTGTTGATAATGCAACGTAATTAACAAGTTTGACCTTCGAGATGCGTCCAACTTTTCTGAAGGATCTCGTCGTATCATGATGCATGATTCCGAAGAAAAACCAATAAGTGATCTGACTTCAACCAACTTGAATAAGAACAATTTGAAATTAATTAATCCGAACGGGTAAGAACAGTCTTATGAAGTGTATTATACGATCCTCTGAAATTATGTCGTAAAGCGGCTTTTACAGGAAAATTGATAATGGTCTTATTGATAAAAATTGATAATGGATTATTATGTGAATCCGGGTTTTCTGACGTCATTATTGTAGGAGAGAATGGGCGCTGCCATCAATTGTCATAGTGTTAGGAACAATGAATAATTTCGACGAATATTCACTATCAACATCTACAAAAGTTTTGAATGATAAACGAGCACACTTTTTCTTCTTCTTGAATGGCGTTAACGTTCCCTGTGGAACTTTTGTCGTCTCAACGTATGCATTAACTGGCGTCATTTATTAATACTTAGTTGAGATTTCTTAAGCCAAATAACACGCCTTGAATGTGTTCCGAGGGGCAAGCTCTTGAATACGCGTGACCACAGTGCAAGTCGAAGGAAATTTCTTTGACGAAAAATCCCCCGGCCAGAACGGGAATCGAATCCAAACTATGTAAGAAGGGAGTTTCAAATCGTTAAAAGATCAATGAAAACAATTGTTGAATGATCTCCGAAAAATCAAAGTATGTTGTTCTGAAGCTTCTTCGTCCATTATTATAATCAGTAAACTGAGAAGGATAAATCAAATTTGCTCACAGAAAACTTTTTTAAATTGGCGTGTTTTTTAATACATGAAAGATAATTTTCGTTCCGAAAATGTGTTTATTTCTTCCACGACTGATGGTTAGAGTTGCTGCATTGCTACAGGCTGCGAAACTCAAAAGTAATTACAGTGACAATGATTGCGTAGAGTTGAAGAAAAATGATAATGTGGTATGAAGTGATTGTTACTAGGGATTGCATTACCGTGCCAAAATTTCAATAACCGGTTATTCGGTAATGGTAATTTCATTATCGGTAAAACCGATAAATTACCGGTATAAAACATACTTTAAAATAAACCATTTTCTTGTAGAAACGGCTTTTATTTATAATGATTAGTTTACAAAAAACATTTTACAAGTTTTTGCTGGTTAAAGTAATACTCAAGGACACAGAGAATGTTTATTTTGTCGTAGATCGGATCTCATTAAGGGAGTATTCTAGTCTAGAAATTTCAAAAAATTCAAAAAAAAATTTTTCTTCATATTTCTGTAGTTTAGGCATTCAAGAATGTACCCTAGAAAGAACTTATTGAAAATTCTATTATTTACCGAGTTGGAGCCATTTTGGTATTGCAATATCTAACCTGGTACGGCCATAAAAATGAACTTCAAACGGGTTTTTTCGCGAAACTTGTTTTTTCAAACTGGCGCTCACAATATCTCAAGTTCTACTGAACCGATTCATGTCGTATTCATATGGATACAATCTACAGGCATCTCTCTATCACATGAACCTCTAAAAAAAATGATATTTTAAAAAATATTATTTAATTAAAAAATCTGGAGACGTAAGAAAAAACGTTTCAAACCGCATTTTGTTTTTCAAACGGCTGCCATTTAGTAAAAAAAAGTTTTTGACTTGTCCGAGGTTCATGCGATAGCGGCATCTTTACTGATTAAGAATCTGTTCGATTTTTTTGTTTCAGATAATCAGAAAATCTCACTTCATCAGCTCATAACTATTCTCGTTATGAATATTTTTTCTCCGTACAATTTTTGTTTTTTGTTAAAAGATAGATGAACAAATTATGATATAATGGATAGTAAAACTATTCTTTCTTTTATTTTTACGGAGCTCGGAGAAACGTCAGAAATTCGTGTCTCTACACTAGAATACCCCCTTAACAAAGTTTCCAGAAGAGAAAAACGCCCGTTCAGAGTTCAATTATGTTGGGTAGAAGAGTATCGAATACCTTTGTCATGTATTTGCCTCTGATGCCCTCTGTACGAAAACTCTTGTGTGAGAGTTTTCATCAATCCGTTTATAGACGCTGAGCTTGGGCTGGACGTTGATACCTTTGACTGTTGCAATCGTCGTTCAAATTTGATGCTCAACTGTTCTGCAGGTTTCTCATCGTCCAGTGGATTTTTTTCCTCCTGTTGTTCAGCTATTGAATCAATATGATTATCGTTAAAGTTGATCAAGTCAGGAACAATTTAAATGTAGTCCGCGACGTTTGATAGAAAACGCCAAAGTCTCCATAATTGTATCACGACCACGAGCAGAATGATTAATCATATACGGGAACAAATCTGCATATACAAAACGTCCTTCTGCAATCCTTCCAATCAGGACTTGAACATCGACCAGAACTGGTTCGAGGGCATCAATCAATTCCTTTACCGCTGTCAGTTATTCATCGCTGAAGTTTATCTTGTGCTTCGTTTTTAGATCTAGCAGTGATTTTTGAACAGAAGTTTGAAGATCGTAGAATCGGCGCAACACTGCCAGTTGTTTTTTTTCGATCTTATTTGATTCTCGAGCAATGTTTTAAAGCGGCATAAAGGCAAACATTATTTATGAAAATAAAAATTACCGAAATTACAGGTTATTGATTGTAAAAGGTAATGAGAAATGGCCCGGTAAAACCGGTTAACAATCCTTAATTGTTACCAACACTGGTGATATTTTATTTTTTTTTATTAAATCGTTTATTTTTACAGGCTCAGTTACATAAGTTTAAAGGAGCCAAACTCCTATCTGTATAGTTACAAGTATACATAAACATTTTTTATTAATTCTAATGTTAATGAAGTAGAGAACCGATTACTCGCGGCTTGCTCGAGTTTAGAAGGGTGACATTTTGTTTCAGGAAAAGGATGGGATATAAGGATATGTTGACAATGTTCACACTCACATTCATCATACTCAATTCTTAAGCCTATCTTATATCTAACATGTATTTACATTTCACCTTATTCTATTGTTAGTAAGAAGGGATTTGATTTCTCGCGAAGGAAAAGGAAAAGGAGAATATCAGGATATAAGGACAATCACACACGAAGATCGATAGCTTTTAGGAAGACATATATTTAGGACATGTAATCAAGGTCTAACCAAGCCAACACATCTCTCACCGGCACATTGGGCTGCCTTCCTCTAGCCCGAAGAGAGTTTTCTAAATTCGATCTGGCAACAAGATACTCCTCGCACGACCAAACAACGTGTTCGATGTCGTGGTAACCTTGGCCACAAGCACAGATATTGCCATCGGCAAGATTAAAACGAAAGAGTAGCGCGTCTAACGAACAGTGATTGGACATGAGTCGAGAGAAGGTGCGAATAAAGTCCCGACTTAAGTCCAGACTTTTGAACCATGGTTTGAGGCTAACCTTAGGGATAATCGAGTGAAGCCACCGACCCAATTCATCTTCGTTCCACTTACGTTGCCAGTTAGCGATGGTATTTTTACGGACTAAAGAATAAAATTCATTGAAAGCGATTTGACGCTGATAAATATCGCCTTCAATTGCACCTACCTTTGCTAATGAGTCAGCCCTCTCATTACCCGGAATTGAGCAATGTGAAGGGACCCAGACAAAGGTAATGACATAACAGCGTCTGGTTAAAGCACTCAAATTTTCTCGTATTCTCCCAAGGAAGTACGGCGAGTGCTTTTCCGGCCTCACTGAACGGATAGCTTCGACAGGGCTAAGACTATCCGTTACAATGTAATAGTGTTCAACAGGTCGTGAGGCGACGCTGTCCAGCGCCTAATGTATTGCTGCCAATTCAGCAATATACACTGAGCAAGGATTCTGAAGACTGTGGGAGGTGCTAAAAATTTCGTTGAACACTCCAAATCCTGTGGACTCATTCATAGAGGACCCATCAGTAAAGTACATATTATCACAATTGACACGCCCATACTTTGCATTGAAGATCGTAGGAACGATCCCCGATCGATGATAATCTGGAATTCCATGGATTTTCTCCTTCATGAACAGATCAAAATGCACAGAGGAATTGATGTAGTCAGGAAAACAAACACGGTTGGGAGTATACGAAGAAGGATCAACCTGCATGGAGATGAATTCATGATATGAGCTCATGAATCCTGAATGAAAATTTAGCTCGATAAGCTGCTCAAAATTTCCGATCACCAATGGGTTCATAACCTTACACCGGATGAGGAACCGAAGAGATAATAAATTGAAGCGATCTTTTAGTGGGAGTAGGCCTGCCAAAACCTCGAGACTCATGGTATGCGTTGAGGGCATACATCCCAACGCAATACGGAGACAAAGATACTGAATTCGCTCGAGTTTAATGAGATGTGTTTTGGCAGCTGATTGAAAACAGAAACTGCCATACTCCATCACTGAGAGGATAGTTGTTCGATACAACATTATAAGATCTTCGGGATAGGCTCCCCACTATGTGCCGGTGATTGTACGGAGAAAGTTTATTCTTTGTTGGCATTTTTTACTCAGATACCTAATATGGGCCCCCAAGTACATTTGGAGTCGAACCAGACCCCAAGATACTTGAATGACATAGCATGAGTGATCGGTTTACCCAAAAGTTGAAGCTTTGGTTTTGCTGGTCTATGCTTCCTAGAAAAAACCACCATCTCTGTTTTCTACGTGGAGAATTCGATCCCTAGCCCAATGGCCCAGGTTGAAAAATTGTTCAAAGTATCTTGTAAGGGTCCTTGCAGGTCGGATTCGTTTGATCCTACGACAGACACCACTCCGTCATCTGCAAGTTGTCTTAGGCTGCAATTTTGTGTAAGACAATTGTCGATGTCGCTTACATAGAAGTTGTACAAAAGGGGGCTTAAACATGAGCCCTGGGGGAGGCCCATGTAGGAGACCCGATTTACTGTCGAATCCCCGTGAGAAAAGTTCAACTGTTTCTCACAAAGCAAGTTATATAACATATTATTCAACAGAGGCGGCAGACCCCGAGAGTGTAATTTGTCTGACAGGACCTCTATTGAAACAGAATCAAAGGCCCCCTTTATGTCCAAGAATACTGAAGCCATTTGTTTTTTTTTCGGCGTAAGCCATTTGAATTTCTGAAGAAAGCAACGCAAGACAATCATTCGTCCCCTTGCCCCTGCGGAACCCTTATTGAGTATCTGAGAGTAGGCCATTCGTTTCAACCCATCGATCAAGGCGAAACAAGATCATTTTCTCCAACAATTTCCGTATACAAGACAGCATTGCTATTGGGCGGTACGAATTGAAGTCGGACGCGGGTTTTCCGGGTTTTTGAATAGCTATAACTCGTACTTGTCTCCAATCATCTGGAACAATATTATGCTCCAGAAACCGATTGAATAAGTTCAACAAGCGATGTTTCGCCACATCAGGGAGGTTTTTCAGCAAGTTGAACTTAATTCTATCCGATCCCGGAGCAGAATTGTTACATGAAAGGAGAGCAAGAGAGAATTCTACCATCGAAAACTCGGAATCAAGATCGCACCTATCTTGTGGTATATCTCGAACAATTTTTTGCACAGAAGCGGAATCAGGACAAACCTTCCGTGCAAAATTCAAAATCCATCGATGTGAATATTCTTCGCGTTTTCATTCGTTGAAGAGCGATTTCTCATGTTTCGAGCCACTTTCCATAATTTTTTCATTGACGTTTCTCGTGACAAACCTCCGACCAAATTTCGCCAATAAGCACGTTTTTTCCCTTTGATCAAGTTTTTAAATTGATTTTCAAGGTCCAAATACGTCTGAAAATTTTCAGGGGTTCCACGTTTCCGAAAAGCTTTAAATGCATTCGATTTTTCTACATTAAGCTTGGAACATATGCTATCCCACCATAGATTGGGAGGCCTTCGACGAATAGTGGAGCCTGGGATGGGTTTCGTTTGAGCGCGAACCGCGCTGTCATAGATCAAACGAGAAAGGAAGTTATACTCCTCCAATGGAGGTAAACCATCTCTGGAATTGATGGCTAGAGCAATCGCGTCCGCATATTTTTTCCAGTCAATGTGTCTTGTGAGGTCATATGCCATGTTTATAGATTCAGAAGAATTCGACCCAATGGTGATGGAAATTTTGATTGGCAAGTGATCACTACCGTTGGGGTCCTGGATTACATTCCACTTGCAATCTACCGATAGTGAATTCGAGCAAAGCGAGAGGTCAAAAGCACTTGGGTTAGCAGGAGGTTTAGGCACACGTGTTGTGTCCCCAGTGTTCAAAACGGTCATATTGAAGTTGTTGTTCTTCTTCTTCTTCAATGGCACTAACGTTCCTAGAGGAACTTCGCCGTCTCAACGTAGTATTACTTGCGTCATTTTTATTAGTACTTAGTTGAGATTTCTATGCCAAATAACACGCCTTGAATGCATCCTGAGTGGCAAGCTCTAGAATACGCGTGATCACAGTGCAAGTCGGAGGAAATTTCTTTGACGAAAAATTCCCCCGACCAGAACGGGAATCGAACCCGAACACCCGGCATGTTAGTAATGACGCTAACCACTCGGCCAACGCTAACCACAAGGCTCCCAAGATCAATCGAAGAACAATTTGAAATTAACTAATCCGAACGGGTGAGAACAGTCTTATGAAGAGTATCATACGATCATCTGGAATGATGTCGTAAAGCGGCTTTTACACGAAAATTGATAATGTTCTTCATCAGAATAATATGATCTGTAAGATCGGCAAAATTGGAATTATGGGGAATAATTATGTGAATCCGGATTTTCTGACATTATTATTGTAGGAGAGAATGGCTGCCACCAATTGTGATAGTGTTAGTAATATGGCTTTAGTCGAGATTTTAGACCGTAGATTACTTGCTGCGCATCTTAGACACACATGACGTATAAAAAAATGCATTTTAGATAGTACTGAGCGAAGTTTCCACAACACTCGAAAAACTGTTTTTTTAGCAAGAGTAATACTCACATAGATGTCAACTAATCTAGTTGTGACGGTATGCCCGCACATGTCCGTAAACAGATAATGTAAATATTCCTTCAATGACTGTTACTAATGGTACTCCGGACACAGGTACGAAAGTGTGGTTCACGAGCGAAAATGCAAATGCTGCTAAAATCTGACTTGATTATCATTGATAGATAATTAAAATTGCACAACTTTATACATTTTGTCTCAGCTTGGTGCATTGTGCAGCAATTCAGCTGACTTCCATCGAACAATATTTTGACAAACAACACATTTCCTAATGTTGCATCATGCGTGTGTGTAGTAAACTCACCGGTAAAAACTTGACCAAATCCAGTCGCACACCGCCACCGTTTCGCTCGAGTCCATCCGGACCCGTTGTTATGTAAAGCTCACCTCTCGATGAGTCGACTTACTCCAGCTTTTCTTGTTTGGTTTTTGGTTACGTGCGCTCGCGTTGTCTGAAGAAAAACCGCGAAGAACACCCACACAATTTTACGAGAGTAAAATTGTAAACAACGTGTGATGTTTCAGCTTTTGTCTCATTATCCCGCCGGTGCTGCAGGTGATTACAGGCGGATAGAAGATCAATTTTGCGCTTTCACGAAAGGTAACTGTGTGAAGTGAAATTTTGAAACTGCCCCAATCAAGGAATTGTGTTTGTGTCTACTGGTGAAATCATTGGAATTGTTAGTGCCAAATGTTCGTCGACTAGCCGGAAATATTTCCGCCCAACCTTCAACATTCCCAACGAATAATCAATAGTGTTTGTAACATAGAAGAAAAAAAACTAAAACAGTGACCACAATGACTCAAATGGTTACAATGGAATCAATCGACCTGAGCGACACAACGGTCACAATCCCACCGGAGCTTCCGGAGGATCAAATACACATCGAAACGCCGGAAGAAAGGTGACTGCTTATACCCATACATATATATTTTTTTGTTTTGGTTTGGCGATTTATCTTCTATTTTCGTCGTGCTCTCAATTGCTTTCAGGAAGACAAATTGTGTTCGTCCTTTCGTCCGTTCGTTTTTATTTAGCGGTGAAATGTTGTTGATCGTTTCGGCAAAACGAAATCTTTCCCGGTGCCTTATTGTATGTTTGCGCAGTTTCAGAGCACTCCTATTCTATCACTCCACTCAACAAACGCGGGTCTTCGAGTTCGATTCTGGGGCTAAAAATAGATGATTGAAAATCAATTTGTCTGGTGACCTTATTGGCCACAATCCACAATTAGAGGATGGGGCACCGTATAGGAATTATGATGACCACGAACAAAGAACTGGAAAAATAGTGCCTTGTCCTGGAAAACCCATACATACCCTGTGCATACAGGTGAGACAAATCACCGTACAAACGCACTAACGAGGATTACTCATTACTGGAAGCCCTTGTTCGATCGTTCAGTCGATTTCATCGATAGCGAGAGACCTTGTGTTTACGTTTCTCAACCGCGAGCACACGCGATATTGCCGTTAGCTTTCCAAATAACAAAGAAAATCGAGTGGCTGGCGTTGGTGTGTGAAAATTCAATTAATCGCAACCGGTGAGAATGGTGAAAAATGACGAAGGGAGTCAGTATTAAGCAGTTTTCATCGATTTGATATATTAGGCTGTCAAAAAAGTCCTGCGGTATTTTTTTTTTGAATTTTCATTTGTTCATAAAATTAGTTACAATCATCTGTTTTAAGTCAAATATGCGCCGTTTTGTTCGATGACTTGTTCCCAACGAGATGCCAACTTCATAATACCCCTGTTATAGAAGCTCGCTTCCTTATTGGCAAAAAACTCGGATAGCCAATTTTCACAGACAACAAACAAACAGGTGGTAGTCACTTGGTGCAAGGTCCGGACTATACGGCGGATGCAAAAGAACCTCCCATCCGAGCTCCCGGAGCTTCTGGCGCGTCACCAAAGAAGTGTGTGGCCTGGCGTTGTCCTGATGGAAGACAATGCGGCCTCTGTTTATCAAAGATGGCCTCTTCTTCATGAGTGCTACCTTCAAGCGGTCCGGTTGTTGGCAGTACAGGTCCGAATTGAGCGTTTGGCCATAGGGAAGCAGCTCATAATAGATTATTCCTTGACAATCCCACCAAACACACAGTAGAACCTTCCTGGCCGTTAATGAGGGCTTGGCCACCGTCTGAGCCGCTTCAACGGGCTTCGACCACGACCGTTTGCGCTTCACGTTGTCGTAAGTGACCCACTTTTCATCGCCAGTCACCATCCGCTTCAGATACCACAGGACTTTTTTGACAGCCTAATATAAGGAAGTGGGGGTAAGGCGGACATGTTAAGAAGAACTTCATTTTTATCTTTGGGAACTCATGTTTCCCTAAACTTGAATGCAGTTTCTTAAGATTCATTATACTGTTTAGCGGAATAATCGACCAAATGTTTTTCAATATTTTTCACTGAAATTAAAACAGACCAAAAAGTAGAATTTTTTTTTGATGCTGGTAATATGGACATTATAGTGCCAATGAAAATGGCCATCTCGAATTTTCCAAGAGAACTTGATTAAAAATGCTGATTCCCACGAAAAACTATCCTATGCAAAATATCAGCTCAATCGGACTTCATTTGAGGGGCTTAGAATGCAAGGGGTGTAAGAGATTTGATCGATTTTTTTCTTAACCTTTTCGTAAATAACTTAGCGCACAAAAACGTTCCGAATTCATTTTGCTATAGAAACCGATAATTGAGGTTCTGACCTATCGTCCACATTGTCAAATAAGCTGGGAATGTGTTAGCAGTTAAGTTATGATCAAAAGAGAAAGTCGATGAAGAGAAATCGATCAAGTCACTTACACCCCTCGCAAGCCCCTTATCTACTAGTGTCGCACATCAGTCAAAGTTTGAGTTTTTTGAAAACCGAAAAATCACCCAAGAGGGGAGTAAAGGAAAAAGGTGCTTTAAAAAAAATGCTGGCGTTAAATGTCTTAAAATCGCATCAAACGAGATTTACTATTATCCCGAAAAAATTTTTTTCTCAAAAATCAACTTTTCAAATAAAAAAAAGCTAGAAAATAATTAGGTAAGTTGCAGTTATCACATCCCTTCCTTCATTAATCTAGGGCAATGATGAGACTTAAATAGAATCGTGGGGCATATGATGAAACAACTAACTGTGGATTATGGAAATCCAACATGCCCACGATTTTATTTTAGTCTCATCATTGCCCTTGATTAATGAAGGAAGGGATGTGATAACTACTAACTGCAACTTGCCTAATCATTTTCTAGCTTCTAGTACATTAAACCGTTTAACCTAAAAAGTTTTTTCTTACTTATTTTTATTTTCTAGTTTTTAGTACATTATCTGTATGATTACAATAAAACCATTCAACTTTTTTTTTAATTTTTATTTTTTACCTAACTTTCTTTGGAATATTTTCGGCTGGTTCGTCACTTTTACTTCCATTTTTGGAAGAATGTCGGGAGTCAGAATTGAACTCGTGATCTCTGCGTGGGGGGCATGGATGTTACCACTACGCCAGATCGCCTCCACAATGATGTACTGTATTCTATTAGTCAAATAATTTCATTCGATTCACCGATATTGAGAGGATAACAATAAAAACATACACCTTTTTGAATTTATGTTGTTCATAATGTAATGTGTTCTCCAAGTCAAGCCATTCAGTCATTTTTTAGCGGCGGCCAAATTGAATTTCTATTTTTTTTAATATGGGACAACCCTACAAACACACAAGTAGGTAAAGTTGAATGAAACCGTTTAAAAAAGTAATTGGCTATTTTGTTACAGCGGCTATCTTGGATTTGAATTTTTCATAAATAGCTGTGATCTACTGGCCAAGCCCCATTTTAATGGAGTTTGTAATATGTAATTCGCCATTTCGAGGTGGCGGCCATTTTGTATTTTAATTTTTTTATGAATAACTGTGTTCTACTAGTCAATCTCTTTCATTTGATACCCATATTGATGGAGTTTTGAGAAAATATATTTATCGGCATTTTGTGGTTTTGGATCTTCATGAATATTTGTGTTCTACTAGTCAAGTCCTTACTTTTGATACCCCTATTGATTGGGTTTCGGAAAAAATATATATCGCCATTTTGTGGTGGCGGCCATTTTGAATTTGCATTTCTCATGTAAAACTGTATTCTACTAGTCAAGTCTTTTCCTTTGATACCCATATTGATGGGGTTATGAGAAAATATGTAATCCGCCATTTTGTAGTGGCGGCCAATTTGGATTTAAATTTTTCATAAATAACTGTGTTCTATTAGTCAGTCCCTTTCATTTGATACCCATATTGATGGGGTTTTGAAAAAATATATTTATCGCCATTTTGTGGTGGCGGCCATTTTGGATTTGCATTTCTCATGTATAACTGTGTTCTACTAGTCAAGTCCTTTCATTTGATAAACATATTGATGAGGTTATCAGAAAATATGTAATCCGCCATTTTGTAGTGGGGGCCATTTTGGATTTACATTTTTCTACTAGTCAATCCCTTTCATTTGATACCCATATTGATTGGGTTTTGAGAAAATATGTAATCCGCCATTTTGTAGCGGCCGCCATCTTGGATTTTTAAAATCATTAAATACGCAGTTTTATAATGACTGCAGAGATAAATGTGTGTTCCAAATTTCAGATCAATCGGTCAACAGGAAGGGGGTAAAATTTCTATTAATGTGGTAAAGCGCTACAGACAAACATGTTACAAACATACAAACATACAAACTACAGGGCAAGCTAAATAAAACCGTTTAAAAACGATCAAGTGCTAAAAAGTCAATTATTGACAAAAAAAAATTTTTCGAGATAACATAAATTCTCGACGTTTTATGCAATTCTAAGGCATTCGGAATCAATTTTTTTTTGTAAATCTGGTTTCCTTCACTCTCCCCTTGAGTGATTTTTAGATTTTCAGAAAACTTAAATTTTGACATCTGCGACAATAGTAAATGAAGTCCGAATGAGCTAATATTTTGCATAGGATAGTTTTTTGTGGGAATCAAAATTTTAATCAAGTTCGCTTTGAAAATTCGAAAGTCACTTTTTTCCCATTTTCCATTGGCACCCTAATGGACATATAGTAGGGGAGATATGGACAGGTTTGAGAAATAATTTTATTCAACCAAGGTCATGAATGTCCGTTAAATGATGAAAACAATAGAATTGTTCCACTTACAAGTTATATGTACATGCTTAATATCCAAGTAGTTTTTCAGCATTTCTCACCAAAATTACATTTCCAACGCTCCCAAAGAACATTCAGGCTTTTCACGTTCAGTTTTCTGAAATTTGAAAAATACCTTCTTCACATCCGGCTTGAAATACGCTGCACTTTTATGTCACTTTTCATCCGGAAACAATGCTCGCATTCACGAAAATCACTTGATCGATCAGAAATAGTCACCAAAAAGTCATTCAAGATTGATCAGTTACTTTTCTAGCGGCAACGAGGCTTTGCATATGCCTTTTCTCAACAAAGCTGGGTTACTAAAATAAACTAAACTCCGAAAACACCAAATTCATAAAAGCTCTTTTCCAGCACAAAAAAATATAAAAAATAATTTCGCATTTGACAACTTTGAATATTATTTTATAATGCATCGAAATTTTTGAAACAACTTTCATAACTCTAAGTTTTGGTGATTTAAAAACTATGGGTGAGTTATAGCTGTGATATAACCACAAGGTTGACGTAGGACTACCGTTAGCTTAGTAATCATTTGTTTGAAGCTGTATCTAGATCAATTCTCAATGAATGGATGAACTGATATTTTAGAAGATTGCTGAAAGTTCTTCTTGTAAGTGTGCGAGTGGAAAAATTATATTGTACGTACGCATCCAACCCTTGATCTATCACCACTGAGCTGAACTTCAAGCAGGTACCCATTTTTATATGTTTTTGTGATTTGAATAGTTTCAACCAAGAAGCTGAGTTTTCCAAGTTTGTAAATCAACCAAATGCACACTTCTGACAAAACCTTATTCTATTCTACTTTGCACATAAAGATTGCACTGAGCTACGCGGGCGACCGTCAAAGCATAAATATTTCCTAGTGTACTCTCTGCTTTAACATATGACGTTGACTGAATGATGTTTAGAGCGTCACTAACAAAATATGTCGACGTCACGTAATTTATATCTCATTTTATATAAAACAAATCTTAGAGAATTCCCGATTCCATTGGTATGAGAATCATCAGAATTAGTTCGCAGCGAAAAATGTTATTAACGTTAACTTTATTTCATAAAAACGTGACATTTTTTCTGATCTTGCACCCTTTTTGGTAGACGTAGTCCTACGTCAAAAGGTCAAAAGGACCGATAGATAGAGACGTCGGTTAATCGTTCGATTAATTCTTACAATCGAATATCTGCAATTTCAATCGAGTAATTATGTATCTAATAATGAAAAATCAAAATATGAATACATCGAATTATTATCACAGTAATCGCGATCAATGAAAAAAGGGAACCATTATTTTAAAAAAATACAGTGCAAAATTTCATTAACTGTTATGGTGTTTTGTCGAAATTCATCGAATATGCTAAACTATTTACGGTTGAAGCATAAAATTTATTCCCTGGAGGTGGAGGAGACTGGGGAATTCAACGTCTGCAGGAGTAAAAGGCGGAATTGGTCTAAGCTCCCGTACTGAAGTTGTACTATTCAAATTCAGAGTGCCTAGGAAAAAATAACATACTTGTGGTCAACGATTCTATAAATATACTTCTTTTGAACTAGCAGTTATAGGGAGCAAGCAGAAATTTTCAAACAAATCAGCTATTTCAACAACATTCGAAGAACAGGTCATTTTGAACAGATAAAATTGTATGTTGGTGCAATAAAAATATTGTGCATCATTTTAATGATATGCTTTTTTTCAATCGTCCGTAAAAAAACACGAAATGGTGAATTTATCAATATACTGAAATACCATTTAATTCAAAAATCATTGTTCTGCACCATGTTTATTCTAAAATTATATGTAATGTAACTTTTAAAATTAAGACATAATAATCTTTCTATTCATTTTGAATGCAAGAAATAAATATTCGCTTCATCAATCAAATACTGGAAGACAATTATTCGAATGCATCGAATGTTTAAAAATGGCCCCACGATTAATCGATAATCGAATAAACGAAAAATTTAGACACCTCTACCGATGGGTTTGCGTAGAAGCAGTTGTAGATGGTTATTTTTTTTATCCCATTTATTTTATTTGAGGCTCATTAGCATTTTTGCTGTAACAGAGCCGAATTTTAATCGTGTACATGTCACATGGTTATCATATCTATAATTAGCATATTACACACAGTTGCCATTCGCCAGTATTCCTTCTATACCATTACATATGGTACATTCACACAGTTGCCATTTAGGCGTAAGAGTATTCTTTTCTGTTCTTCCATTATCCAGCTAGACCACCGGACAGCGGAGACAGTTGATTGATCATTGTTGAGTTATTTATAGAACAGCAGCCCGATGTGTCTTGCAGAGCAGAGCAGTTGTATGGATGAATTGATCTTATTTCGACCGTGGATCGATCTCCATCGCTGATGATTGTTTTGCGTGGACGTAGCTATTCTGTAACAACACAAAGATGGTCAATGAGGGCCCTGAGTTTTGAACTCACGATCGATCGCTTACTAAGCGAACGCGCAACCATTGTGGCTACGGAGACCCCCGTAGATGGTTAATTCATGATTAATTTTTGTTCTCACGAGAACAATACACAATATTTGTGTCCTTATTGTCATTGTACGTAGCGCACTCAGTATGCATCGCGAATATTATTCTGGTGCTAGACAAGTACATATTTGTTCCTAAACTGCCCTTCTTTATTTGATAACGCATAAAATCAACAATTCGTACGTATGATCAAATCATACACAACCAATCTCCACAATAACGATATGAAAGCCAACGCGGTACATATTGAAGTTAGGCAGAGCGAGTACAATATTTATAGTGCTTTCCGTGCCATTCGATGACATACATCAACCGCTGACCAATCTTGACTTCGATGGGCTTTCAATCATATTTATAGATTTTTGTGATTTCAATACTTTGCCTTCAAAGCAGATTTTGAGCTATGGAAAACTTGGGTCAAAAACATCACACATCGCTCATATATCCTTTATCTCTCGAAAGTGATTGTCACACCACTGCTCTCAACCGGCAGAGAGGTATCTCGTTTTCGAAATTTTTAAACTTGCACTCCAGTACAGATGCTAAAATGCAGTGGTGCGAGAATACAGAAGTGCTATCCATCGGATGGCATAAACATCGACACGGTGCCTCCACCGAATAGAATTGCATCGCTGTGTACGATATTATTTTCCGTTCTTCATTTGGATCGAGCAAAACAGATGCGTCAGACATTGAGGAAGACTGCTGTCTGCTAACTGGAGTGAAACCTCTAACCTTGAAAAAAAAACCAATTTGGAAAAATAAACTTGAGAAAGGCGTCATCTGGTCGCTAGCTGGATGACTGATGGATCGTGAGCACTGTCAAATGGTGAATATTTTTTTTTTACTCGATAAATTGAAACCGGGTGTAGCTTAAGGTGAAGGTGGAAGCATGCCTTTGTAGTAGTATTCTAACATTTTACTACTTAAATTGGGACTTTCTCTATTAGGCAGCAGACTACTCAACTCTAGGTTCGAATAACTAATGATTTATTGTTCTGATTTCATATCAGCGAGACCCATAGAGAACGCTCGGGCATCGATGTGGAGGGTCGATGCCATTGCTGACACAGCGTGTCAATTGCGCGTGGATGTTTAATTTACCAGTCGGCGCAATTTGACACCATGATAAAATAATCAACCGTAGCAACAATGTTGCATCGGTTGGCGACTTACAGTGTCGCTCAAAAGTGTTCACCACACCTTCCCCCTTTCGGAAGAAGAATGTAGCATAGCAAATTATTCGTGATTTGAATTTTAGTTGAGGTTCTCTAGGAATTTCGCTGATGATAATACAAAGGTTTACATTTTTGTTCTTATACACCTAAATATATTGACCATGATTATTTCGAAAAATTTAAAATTTATTATTTATATTTCGTAGAGAATATTTGTCCCTGAATGGATTTGAATAAATGAATGACCTTTCCTTCCCTCTTTCAAAAGTAAATTTTAAATTTTTCTCATTTATAGTTTTATAATTCTATTTTTATGTACTTTCATTTGTTTTCCCTGTGCCAAATCTTCCACATCACAGTTGCATCCTTCTACTTTTACTATTTTAAAGGGACCTATATAGAATGGGTCCAATTTTTTGCGATTTTCGTTAGTAATATATATTAAATCTCCTACAGATACATTGATTGGATTCAGATTTACATTCAAATTTTCAGTTCTTAATCTTTTTTGTTCAATTAATTTGTTTCGAGCTTCTGAATGACTTTTTTGTAACTTAAATTTCATTTCATTGTAGTACTGATCAAGGTTATAGATTGGTTCTATTTTTGTATTAAAGAGGTCTTGAGGTAAATTTGGTTTTCGTGCAAAAACTAACTCAAATGGTGCATATTGTGTGTCCGTATGTGGGGTTGTATTATATACAAAAGCGTAAAAGTTAATCCAGTCATCCCAGTCGTTATGATGTTCATTGGAGAACGATCTCAGATACTCATTAAGGCATCTATGATTTCTCTCCAAAGCACCGATAGACTGAGGATGATATGCGGTTGAAAATGTTTGTTTGAAATTTAATATTTTACCGATCTGACAAAGTACTTCATTGCAATATTCAGTACCTCTGTCCGATCTTAGTTCTAAAAAGTTTCCGTATGTCAAAATAAAGTTTTCCACTAATGCACGAGCAATGGTATTAGCTTCCTTATTTTGAATTGGTATTAGAACTATAAATTTTGTGAGATCGCACTGCAATGTAATACAATAACGATTATTTTTTCCTGATTTAGGCAATGGCCCGACAGTATCTATCGAAATAACATCAAATGCTCTTACTGGAGTAGTTGTAACAATTGATGCTTCTTTCGTTTTTTTCGTTATTTTGTTCGTTTTACAAAACTCACAGGCCTTTATGAATTTTGCTATAGAACTCTTCATTCCATGCCAGGCATATAGATCACGTAGTTTTAGGTAAAGTCTATGTTGACCTATGTGACCACCGATAGAACTGTTATGAAAATCATGTAAGATTTTCTCGATTTCCTCTCTATTTTGTATATATCTTGGAGGTCTGTATAGAAAAAATTCAAAATTTTTCGTTTGTTTAGTGGCAATTTCTTTGAATTTTTCCACTGTTATTAATGAAAACATTGTATCATTTAATGGTATAGCTATCCTTTTTTCATTTATATTCATCATAATTCCATTTAGCTCTGAAAGAGCAGACTCTAGTGTCTGACTTCCATTTAGTAAGCATTCTTTATTTATCTCAATTGTAACAAATGTTTTCTTTAAGTTTGCGCTTTTTATTTTTATGTGTATGACGTCGTCTTTTATTTCGGTTAATATCTTTTTCATAACCCTAATTGGTTGTAAATTTTCGATTTCACGCACAAGAAGTTGATCAGGCTTCTCGACTTGTATAATCGGTTTGTTTTGTTTTGCTGTTTCATTTTTCCTACTCATGGACCTTGTGTTTACCACGAGCATTGTTTTGTTTTTCAGGTCGTCAGATGACACGATTCTTGAGAGTGCATCTGCGCCTACATTGTCTTTTCCTTTGATATGTACTATGTCAAAATCGTAATCCTCGAGATCAAGACGCATTTGTGTTAACTTTTTGGTAGGTTCCTTCATTCCAAAAAGAAAGACAAGGGGTCGATGATCCGTTTTGATTGTGAATTTTCTACCATACAAATATGGCTTGAAATGATTGATAGCCCAATGTATGGCAATCATTTCCTGCAATATTGTTGGCTTTTTAGAATCTGCTTTGTTCAATGCTTTACTTGCATAGGCTATTGGCAGATCATGTCCGTCTACTTCTTGAGATAAGACTGCTCCACAAGCTGTGTTGGAAGCGTCTGTGGTCAGAATAAATTTCTTTGAAAAGTCAGGGTAACTTAAAATTGGTGGAGATAATAGGTTTTCTCTGAGTTGTTCAAAAGATGTTTGGCGTTCATCATTCCAAATAAAAGTTGAATTTTTCTTTAACAATTCGTTTAATGGTTTTGCTATCTTCGCGAAGTTTGGAACAAACTTACGATAGTAATTACAAAAAGCAACGAATCTACGAACTTCGTCCGCATTCGTTGGTACTGGATAATTTTGTATAACATTAAATTTTGTGTCATCAGGAAGTATTCCCTGATCAGAAATTTTATGGCCTAAGTACGTTACTTCTGTTTTAAAAAATTGGCATTTTTCCGGATTGAGTTTCAAATTGTATTGTCTCAATCGTTCAAACACTTTAGTCAGATTTTTAATGTGATGATTTGTAGAACATCCAATAACTACAATATCATCGATATAAACAAATGCACATTCTGGCGTCAATCCTGCCATGGCAATAGTCATCATGCGCTGAAAACTGTTTGGGCTTATATTCAAGCCAAACGGTAAGCGCGTGAAGGCGTAGTGCCCGGACGACGTAGAAAACGCAGTGTATTTCTTAGATTCTGGGTCCAACGGGATTTGGTGGAATCCTGCCATCAGGTCCAAGGTGCTAAAATATTTAGCCCTTCCTAACTGATCCAAAATTGTGTCGATTCTTGGAAGTGGAAATCTGTCGGCTAAAATTTTCTTGTTTAGCTGTCTGAAATCCACGACCATCCTCCATTTTTTATCATCAGTGTTCGATTTTTTGGGCACCAATAAAATTGGTGAGTTATAAGCCGATACTGAATGTTCGATTATTTTGTTTTCCAGTAATTTATTCACTTGACCTTCAATTTCGGAATTTTGTGCGTGTATACTCCTATAATTTGGAATATATACGGGCACATTGTCCGACAATTCGATGTTTTGAGTGTAGAAGTTATTTGTGGTCAAATAATCTTCTCCCAACGCAAAAATGTCATTATATTCTTCTATCAATGTCTCAAAATGTTTACTAGCGTATGTTGGTATTTCAGTAAAGTCAATTTTTTGTTTTATTTCATCCGATCTCTGTTTAATTTCGGTATTTTTATTTATATTAGCTATAATGAAATCATTCAATGGTTTAACTATGGGTTTAAAATTAAGAATAAGAACTGGTTTATCCGTAGTATTAATAAATTTAACATATGTCGTTTTCGGAGATACTAAAGTGTTCCCACAAAAAATTCCGTTCTGAATTTCCTGTGCACACACTAAAGCATCGTCTTCAAGTTTTAAATTTGGGATACGGCGAATAACTTCGCATCTTTCCGGAAGCAGTATTCCTTCATTAAGATTATCTTCAATTGGAATATTAACTTCTATATTATTAAACGTAAAATTTAAAATCCAATATTCATAGTTAATGCTACACTTATATTGTGATAAAAAATCTCTTCCCAATATTCCTTCAGTGCATATTGGGAAATCGTTATTGACCAATTGAAATCTATGATTCAATTTTAATACATTCTGAAATTTCAATGTAGTAATCGTTGAAGCTACAGTTTCCAATTTTTCACCGGATATACCAGAAATTATACATTTATTAGTTCTATCTACTATTTGATTATTAACTACCTTACCTATTTTGAAAATTGAAATGTCAGCCCCTGAGTCAATCATGAAAGTACACGTTGAATTGGCCATTTCAACGTATGCCTTCACAAAATTTGATGCAGTTGCATTTATTGTGAAAAGCTTCGGGGTTGACCTAAAAAATTTTGCTGTGGTGGTTGTTGCTGCTGCTGAAATTGGAATGGAGGTTGTTGGCACTGGTTCCAATTTTGCACATTCTGCGCATTTTGTGGTACTGGTGCCATACCATTTCCAGTTTCTGCAGTTGCGTAAAATATGCGTGGTTGCATGAATCCACGTCCATATCCTCTTTGCGATCCCCTACCACGTTGATTTTGAAAATTTCTTTGATTGTCGTATTGCTGGAAATTTCCTCTGCCGCGACGATTGAAAAAACCGCCACGGTTACTGAAATTATTTTGAGCATAAAAATTTCTATTCCCACGGTTTTGATTTCTACCGCGTCCCCGTTGTAAATGGCCACGACGGGTATACATTATTTGCGAGTTTTGATTCGCAGATGATGCTCCCTCGTTTTCAATCACCTTTTCTATCGCATCAGTTAAGGACGAAAATTGTCCCGCTTTTAGCAAGAGCTTGGTTTCACTGGACCTAACTCCGGTGCAAAGTGCTTTTACTCCCTGTTTAACAGCCATTTTGCAGGCCGTTTCAGTGGGAATATTTTCCGATATGTATGCTTTTTCCAACAGGAACACTAAGTTTTCGACTTCGTTGGTAAATTTATTGATATCACCAATCTGCTTCGTTTCTTGTAGTTTTGCTACAAAAACATCAGGAGATTTTTTCATTCCACAACATGTCTTAAGCTTATTTATTATTTCTTCAGTGTTTTGTGGTCTGTCTCCGACAGCTGCTCGAGCTTTCCCGGTTAGTCGAGTTTTAATAAATCTGATTACCGTCTCTTTCGCTGCTGATTTTTGTGCAGCTGTTGCATCAGCGAATTCCGATTCCACGCTGTCTGCAAACAGCGCAACAGAATCAATAAATTGATTCAACCCTTCCGGGTTTCCCTCATAGGTTTGGACGATAGCTGTTCCCAGCTTAATGTCCACCTTCGGGGTAGCCATTTTATTTTTCTTAAACAATTGGTTAAATGCTATTATTATTTTTACTAACGTCGTAAATTTTAATAACTGTTTTGCGGAATCAAGTTTGGAATTAATCAATACTTGAATACCGCCGAATAAATCTCTGGCCTCTAACACAATTTCCCTCTGCTCGTGATGTTCATAATCATCGAGCAGATATAAAATTGTGTTATAGACCTGTCTGGCATATTCTCTTTTGGCGAGTAAAGTATTCCTCAGGTATTTTCTGTTAGGACTCTTTTTTAGATTTATGTATATAGTTTTCAATTCGTTTAACAAACTTCGTTCCTCACTTTTCAATTTCTTCAGCATTGGCGAGGTGGAAAAATTTGGCACTTATTTAAGAAAATGAAACAAATGAAGGTACTTACATTGAATTCTTCATTTAATTTATCTTTTTCACTGATATGTGTTAATTAATCTATAATTCATATATAAGTGTTCATTGCACCACCATCGCTCCGTTTCGCCGATGTTCATGTAGTAAAATTCTAGCAGCGTATGGAATGCGGCTCTCTGCGATTCATTCAAAAGATTGTTGCGAAGATATTCCAAGCATTTGTCACTCCGTTTCGCCGATGTTCACACGGGGCCGTCCCGCCTGTCGCCTGCTTCGTGGTTCTCGTATCCGTTTCGATTAGTGGCTTCAAGTCGGATTCTTTACAGCCGTTGTGCACTGAGTGGATATTTTCGGAACCCAGTGCTGGTGATGAAGGACAGACATAGTGGTGTAATTTGGTGCACGGGCGCGTTCTCGCGGCTTCGTCGGCAGACTGTATGCTGCTGGAAGACTGCTTCCACTTCCATATACAATTCAGGAGCACTGGCGCCCCACAGTTCATTAGGCAGCTCTTTCCCCTGTTCGCCACTCAGGACATTGTTCACTTAACACTTCAACATTAAAGAGGGATCCAGTAATACCACTTGAAAGTCAAGAAAAGCTAACATGTAGCGCATTGTCGCTACAGTCCACTGTCCAACACTAAATTCACTGAATTTTCATGAGGAAATCACATCCTCCCGCCAGCGACACTTCGAGGCACGGTGCAAAACAGCAGAACCGTCTCGCCCGCAGAACACTCTCACTCTAATAGTGAGGCTGCCACAGTCGCCATCTAACATTTTACTACTTAAATTGGGACTTTCTCTATTAGGCAGCAGACTACTCAACTCTAGGTTCGAATAACTAATGATTTATTGTTCTGATTTCATATCAGCGAGACCCATAGAGAACGCTCGGGCATCGATGTGGAGGGTCGATGCCATTGCTGACACAGCGTGTCAATTGCGCGTGGATGTTTAATTTACCAGTCGGCGCAATTTGACACCATGATAAAATAATCAACCGTAGCAACAATGTTGCATCGGTTGGCGACTTACAGTGTCGCTCAAAAGTGTTCACCACAGTATAGGTAAAACCACGTGTAAAAATTGGGTAATAGTGTTTGTAAGAGAAGAGGAATTTTTTTTCGTTTGTATTGATCTTTGTACGTAAATAGATCAATTCACTTATCAGACTGTGTGGCGCTTCACTGACGCGAGTCTTAGAATACATTTGAATAAAATAACAATTCAATACTGAAGTTAAATGTATGAACAATTGCAAATATAAATATATATAGAAGGTGTATTTCTATATGAAGTAAAATTCTGAGCGTAACATGAGCAAATTTATAACACAAGCGAATTGGGGCTCTTTTGTTATCACAGTAACTCGATATTGATAATTCCTCAATATTTTCCTTCGTAGATCGTATTGTTTTCACATACTCACGATGGAGAGCCTTAACCCTTCTCTTCGTTGGCCGAGGCATTTGAATGTAATACTTTTCTGTTTACTATTTTTGAAAGCATAGGCAGCCGTGGCAGTGTTCCGAGCTCTGCAATACAATTTCCTTAACCAATGTTCAAGTTGCTAAAACTTACATTATAGACCCATTAAACGTAAAAATAATAATTTTCGGTTTCTGTTTCCCTTTTCCACTTTCGATATTCATTATGTCATGAACATCAATAAAATAAAATTGTGTTGACATCACACAATTTTATTTTATTGATGTTCATGACATGAAACGCTATGACTCAGGAATAACATTTTATTGAGTGGTTTTTATATCTGTTTCAATGATGTTGTCTGGCATCAGTGTCGAAAAAATAAAGATGTTTTCACCAATACAAACAAAGCCATTGCGGAAAACTGAAAAATGAAAAGTTAACTTTTTGAGCACTAGCTCGAGTTTTACGACGTTTTCCACTATACATTGCGACGGAAGATGAAAATTTAATATTTGGTGAGTAATCGATTATATTTTGGTTAATATTACTTAGTGGGAAGTGTGTGCAAACGATCATTTTCTTCACACTGTTTCGCAAAATTATTGATTTTCGGGCGAGGGGTAAAGGAGAGCGATGAAATAAATGAGCGCCATTGTGGCAATCATTTGTGGCTAGCTTCCACTTTCACCTTAAATTGCAATAGTTTCTCTGTCCAAATTGCCCGTAAAACGAACGCTGCATTTGCTATTTTTATTTCATGAAAAACGAGTCCTTTTTTCTGATTCGGCACCATTACTCGAAGACGTAGTCTTTCGTTACAACAATAGGTAATGATTTTAAAATAAAGCAACACCAACACCCGAAGAGGTTGAGTTGGTTGAGACACAGGAATAGAATGAACATACTTTTTACAGTTCATCTCATTCCCACTGGCAACTGTCCGCTTCACCCCATCAGTACAATTATTCCCATAATTTAAATTTTCCACTCACAAATAAAATACTTTTCCGTACATACCCAGTATCGCTTCTCTGTTAACTCACAAACCGAAATATAACCATCAGCGAATTGAATTTTGACATTAAACCTCTCAAAATGCTTAATATGGAAGCCGCAAAAATTACGTCATGTTTCATTTTCGGTTTCTGTTTCCCTTTTCCACTTTCGATATTCATTATTCATATGCAGTACTCATTCTCATAGAGTGGTTTAAATATTACAGCATAGCATGTACGAGGGGTTGCCTATACAAATCAACCACCTTTCCATCTTACCCGCACCTCCCCTACGTGTTGCCAAGACTACTCACGCTCAGCGTGATTGAAACTAGGAAGATTCATTTTGCACGCAAGGGCCGCTGTAAGCGGCGAGCGTGATGGAATTCCTTTTTTCCGCAGTAATTGGAGAGAACACAAATTCGAAAAAATTGAATACAGAAAAGTAAACAATTGAACGTGATTATGCAGTACGGAACCAAGCTCCGAACTTTTGGTGCGTGAATCTGATAATTGTGCAACCGCAGATGATCATTGACATTGTGGATTCGGCTTGTCATTTTGCCAATTGCCTACGGAATGGTATTTGTTTGCTTATTATTGCTGAAGCAAAATCAATTATTTATATTGTTTCATCAATTTGAAAAAGACGGGTGGGTAATGTCGGGGACATAACCGGAGTGACGTAGGACTATGCAAAGGGGACAGCTTTTGTTAAATATATATTTTAAATATATTGTTTTATTTTCTTCACCTACGTGAATACCTACCTATCTACCTGAAAAATGGATTAGTTTACTGTTTACTCTTTATGAATATGTTAATGGTTCTGAAAAGAACCTTTGGTGTTGTGTTTTTGTTATCACTCGATATTCCCATCTTGTTCGGCTAAACCTTCCTGTTTAGCGATTTGTTGTCACTCGCCACAGCTTTCACAGTTCGAAAATTTCTTCCCATCCAGCTTGTGACATATTTTACAGTAAATTACATTCAATGGCACGTCGCATTACCACCACTCAGTGCCGGATTGGAGGTAATTTTAACCTGTAATTGAACATTTGCGATGAGAGTGGTACAGTGTCGACTTTCAATGTGGGATCATAATTTGGATCTCTATGTTTACAAAAATGTCCAACTAAATAAGTCACATTACATGTCCGTCCAATTAGCTAAATGTCGAACTAATTGTAGATTACTGTACTTTCAATCTGAAAACAATTTAAGAATTGGTGAAAATTGAATAATCAGGAAAGTCCCCAACTATCAATAAGCTCAGAACAACTGCCAAATTCACATACTCATCAAATCCTGGCAAACAAATTATGAAAACATCAATTTTTGTTTTATTATTATTTTGGATAATGTTTTAGAAAGCATTGAACTTTATTTCCTAAACTCTTTTTTTGAAGGTTTTTTGGTTTTATGGAATGGTTCCAATTTAGAAAACTTAGTACTCGTGGTTTTGAAAAAAACCATTTCGAACGCCCTCGATGCCGCCTTGTTCTGGATTTGCCACCAAAGCAGTTTGTATAAAGAACAAACTTTTTTCTTCTGCTACCTGATGCCGTTTTGCGATTGCGTTTGCCACTCGCCATTCGCTGCAACTGCCTGTTGTCTTGATGTCCGCCGAACCGAATGTGTTATGTTCCGAATGCAGGTTTTCTTATCGTCGCGAGCAGCTTTGCCAGCCAACTCGATCACTCCGGCGGCCGAAACTATATAACGCCGGCTAGGTGGACTGGTACACAGGTACTAACGCGCTCGACCTAGCTACCTTTTCCGGTGCAATTGGCGGATACACCTACGGGAAATTGCAGACCACCACGGTTCGAGCGGGATTTTGCCTTTCCCTTCACTTTTCCTCCTTTGCCATATCCAACCATGGCTGCTTGTGTTGGTTTGTTGATGTGAGGTGATGCGAACCGATGTGGTGTACGGTTTGAATGAGAATGATCGTTACGGCAGCGGAGAGGGGATTTTTAAGCTGACTGGCTGGCTCGAGAATTACGCATGTGTGAGACTGCGACCAATGTTTCCGTCATTTTTTTCTTTTTCCTTTCCAATCGTGCTTCATTCTATTTCGCTGCTGCTCTGGTTGCCCGTTTTGGTCGGTACGATTTGAGGAGCACAAAATGGACCAATCAAAAATGGGCACATAGTGTATTTGGACAATGCTTGATATTTCACAATTATTCAATTATTTATCTCAAGAAAAATGAAATGTTATTCGTTATGATAGATGCGTAGATATATTTCCTATCAATTGATGCAAAAACCTTTGCGATCTATTGAGAAATGCTCGAGTTATAAGCGTTCCAAATCTTGCATTTTTTCCTACTTGTTCAGTGCCTAGATTTTCATTTCACCCCCTATATCTTCCGTTTAGACGTAGTCCTACGTCAAAATGTATCAAAAAGTACTTTTACAGCTTTTCCAAAAATGTACTTTAATTTTGTAAGTACTGCCCTGGGTGTTTTCACGCACAGAAATTCGCTAGTTTTATTATCACTCCACTAACATCACCTCCCGAAGGGGGTGGCCCATCCGCTCTATCGCATGACACACAGCCATTTCTGCTGCTTCCTATCGATCCACAAGTAGCCTTCGTTCTAACCTCAATTCATTCATGTGCAGCCCGAACAATCCCTCACAATCAGTCGACGAAGAAAGTCTGTACGACGCGTCCCTGGAATGTCTAGCTCTGGGTGGTTTTGACATAATTTATTTACCCACAACGATGTCCGACATTCAAGGTATTCCGTCTTCCGTTTGGCGTTGGCGTTGGCCAAGGTTCTCTCCTAAGCGATTGTATCTGCGGGTCGGTCTTCGGTTCCGATTTCTGCAAACTCCTCAAGTTCGCTGCTGTTGCTTCCGAGAGTGTTTGCTGTCAAGATACTTGCTGAAATGCAAATGAATTTGAATTTTACTTCCAACATGGAGCCTACATGAAGCACTCCAGAGAGCATGTTCGAAAACGATAATAGAAGAGCTGCCTGCTGCCGAAAACCAACCCACTTCGAGGATAGATAATTCATAGCCAAACCACTCCCCCGCTAACGACCGACATCTCTCATTACTTTAATGCAGGGCGCGCGATAGGATAGCACGAAACGGGAAGCACATATCCGTAAATAACGGGGTACATACAAGGAATAGCGGTCGTTAGTCACAATATCTGCTAAAATGTGGAGCAGTATTTTTTTCTTCTTCCTTTTTACCGGAGAGTGTTTCCGGTTTCAATAATGAAAGAGGTGGTTCGATCCTTTCGGGGGAGAAAAAGGGTTACAATGTTGTTCATCGTTATCCTACAGGGATTCGGTTCATAACATGTTGATAGAATTGAATTTATCGATTGTGCAAGTGAAAACATCGAGCGTGGAGAAGGAAATTAGGGATTTTTTTCATACAGGGAACATGAACCAATTTGTAACCAAGATACTAGTTACCCATATCGAACAATGTTGACTAAAAATGTTACCTTTTAAAAACCTAACGCAGACTAAAACGACTAAACCAGAGTAAACCTGATTGGAACTCAAATCCGTTGTTTCGTTCTCGAATTAAATCCTGACGCACGGACACCAAATCATTTTTATTTATATGGGTTATAAAAAGTTACAATAGTGCCCTTACGTATACGATTTCAACCGTTCTGGTTCTTGATCTGGACAAAAAAAAAAGCCAATAGATTCTCAATTGATAAAGATGTCGTTATGAACCCCGGACGGGTCAAAACTATTTTTTAAAGACAAAATGGCGTTTGTTTGAAAAGGTCATAACGACGCCGGTCACATCCTCACAGTCAAGGATATGAGTATGAGTATGAAATCCACAGCCAAAAGGTCGCCTCTATAGCGTGGTTCCCTTGCGATTATTATGGAAGGGATAGTTGTTAACACTCCTATACTCGCGCATTGGTCTGTCAGACCGAGAAATCAATAATTCATTCATTTCTCAGAAAATGTCAACACTACGACTTTGCGATTCTCTCTAGCTTCGTTATTCGTCGTTCGTCATCGTTTAGCGTATCGCATGTATTGGTACAAAAGGGACGTGTTCCACTTTTTTAACTCTTTCGGTCTGACACACCGACGCGAGTATAGGAGTAACATTTTTGGACAAGTGCCTTTTTTCATATTCTAGAATATTGTTGAATGAAATGTATAAATTAATGTATATTTATTGAATATAATGTATAAGATCATTACCGGACTATTCTTATTTGATTTCAGTCCCTTTCGTAACTGGATTGAACGGATCCATATATTAACTATTCGTCGTTAGATTCATACATTCAAAAGCAAAATATAAATGTTTGACTTTCGTATAGTTTTTCGCTAAATATAATGGTCATACATATACAAACACTTGTGAATGAATTTCACTTGTGGAAGAATTGTCAACAGTAAATTATAAACTAATTTGGTAGTTTATGGTATTTTTTAACAGTTACAGTTTCGGGGATAATTTTTTTTATAATGGACAATATCGACAAGAAAACAAGAAAAAGAAAAGGAAGTTTCTAGAAATCCTTTTATATTATTTTATGCCCCATCAGAAAGGCATTAATTCTTAGTTTACCAAGAAAACAGAGACAAGGAATATTAGAAATATGCAAACTTTATATTCCAGAATCTTTATCATCTGGTTATTATCTAGAAGGTCGTTATACATTCTTCTCTTCGATAAAAACACACAACTGCATAAAATGTAAAAATTAGGTTTGTTTCGAGCATGTTCTGATTCTTACTCCAATGAAACCACAATCGATTAATATATTTTTATGTTATTTTCTCGCTCTGTATACTTTCATGAATTATATCCAGTAGTATTTCAGTATTTTAATTAATAACAGTGCAAAATTCGGATTTCGTTGTTTGTGTTGGAGTATCAAAAAATACTCAACTTTAAAGGAGGCTGAATTAGATGACTATTAGAACATAATAAAGACGAAGAAAACATATTTTTTGGAACTATTTCATTCAATCATACCTTCTTCAAATAAATGCTAATAAAGCCTGAAAAATACATAATGGCAACATTACAGAGAAGTTCAATTTTCGGTCTGTGACACCGTGCGCGAGTATACGTGTTATGATTTTGCACACGAGTACAGGAGGGTTAATGTGGAAAGATAAGAATCAAGATTCGCTGAGGTGAGTGTATACACGGTACACTGCGCGATTTTGTTTCCGCAAGCGAAGGGATTTCTTGACGGCTTTGCCTCAGCCAGATTTTTGCAATCACTAAGCACCGTGTAACCAACTTGAACAAAATGGCGGAATTGGGATCGCTCAAAACTTTTCTGTTTCGAATAGGAAGAGAAACTCGACTGTTCTCTTCAACGTTCTTTATTGGACTAACTCTGCGATGTAAAAACATGCGAATATGGTGTCTGATACAATTCTGTTGTCATGGTGTGCGTGTGTACATTGGCAATAGGGTAAAGTGTGTAATTTGAGTTTCATAAATTGATCTTGAAATCAAATCTAGCGTAGTTTTACAATTAATTCAATGAATGTAGTAAAGTATTTTTTATGGATTCAATCTAGAGTGGTGTTTACATAGAAAATAACGAAATTCTGATTTACAGTAGCCAGGTTGAAGTTCTATGTAAATTTAATTTGTAATTATGGCTCGAACAGTAAGAGATGTGATTTAGTAAATGCAAGCTATCGACCAAACGCCGAAACGAAAATCCGAAAATCTCTGTGATATGGATAACAGCTAGAACAACCATCCTCTTTATGAGCTTTGGACCCTCTGCACCGGTTCTCAATAGTTTGAAGTTCATGGTGCACTCGTGACCGAGTGGTTAGCGTCTCACATTATCATGCCAGGTGTTCGGGTTCGATTCCCGTTCTAGCGTCTAGACTTGCACTGTGGTCACGCGTATTCTCTAGAGCTTGCCCCTCGGAATACATTTAAGGCGTGTTATATAACTTAAGAAATCTCAACTAAGTATTAATAAATGACGCTAGTTAATGCATACGTTAAGACGGCAAAAGATTCACAGTGAACGTTAACGCCATTCAAGAGAAAAAGAAGAGACTATAGAGATCGGTCATTCCCAGGCGGAGTTACTTCCAAAGACATACTCTTAAATGTCTAAGCTTCAGAAATATGGAGAAAAAAATATTTTTTCAATTTCTAGATTAGAATACCCCCTTAAGTGAACATTCCGAGAATACACATTGATAATTGATTTAGACGAAACTTCAAACATAAGCCAACGGCAGTCCAACGTTTACTTTGCGGTTGATCACAGATATAACCATCCTAATTTTTTTGTAATGATAATGAACCAGGCATTGATAATATAAAAGGATTATGATTAAACTATCCCGGATCACCGAGGGAAACTACTAAATGATACTTAATCATATTTTTCGGAGTACAATCAAAAAGTGTGTGACTTGTTTGGGAGTCGAAGTCGGAAAAGAACTTTATTTTAACAACTACTTCGACAGCAGTATGCCTATCCCGCCGAGTGCTGAATACACGAATAATTGAAATTATCTAAAGTGTCTATGCAATATACTTATTTGGTAGATGTTCGAATACACTCTAAAATTCGACTATATACAATAATGATCTCATAATTTTAAAAGTCAATCTACATAAATAAAAATAAATCGCCAAATATGCGGCTAAGCGCAAAACACGAAAACGGGTCGTTCGATTGAAGCTGTCTTTATTTTGTTGTGTTCGTCTCTACCGGTAGAAAAATGTTACGTCGAGACAAATAGAAAAAATGTCATCATGATAGGTGTTATTAGTCCAATTGAAATTTGCGTTCACGGAATTGAACTTCGTGTTCGTGCTGTATGGAGCAAAAATGGTAATGCATTTTCTGGCGGAACAATGCACTTTGCAAATAAAAATTATGGATGAAAATTCACTTTCCGGTATCAAACATTGATTCTATGTAATGGAGGAATCTGTTTTTGTTCTTATACGATAAATGTGTATTATCATTATGTTATATTATATTTTTTTTATATTTCAAATATGGCTTATTTCAAGCGAAAATGAAATATTTCAACGTTGAAGTGAAAGTTAATTGGTTATTATGAGTAGGGTAACACGGGGTGATTTGGACCACCCCTTTATCTCAAAAATAACGGCTCAACTTGGATTTTTTATAATGTCATTTCCTTCTATTGTTGAACCGTATGCACCTAAAGTAGAAAAACTTTGGTAAAACTTCACAAGTAGAGGGAAACGGTAGCATAAACACAGCAAGCACTTTGATCGTCAAAAAATGTGAGTTTTCCGATAGTAGTTTTAAGGTTTTTCCCGCTAATTAAACAAACTTTCCGTGTATTGTGCAGTAAAGTTCTATTCGTCTACAGAAGAGGAACAATTTGATGTAGCGAAACTGTAAGTTTGATAACAATAAATGAAATTAATTGCATTTCAATTTTTGCGTGTTGTGTGGGGTGACATGGACACGTTTCTGTGGGGTGAATTGGTCCTACAGGTTTGAGACTTTTCTTTGGTCTAATTGATTCCAGATGTCGCTGAATTACAAAAAGAGGATGGACAGACAACGTTGGAAGAAGAAGGAGCTTGAAAGAACAACGCAGGCCATCGAGAACGGATTCTCTTTGACCAAGCATCGAAAGTGTTTGAAAATACTCGACCAACAGTGAAAAGATCCATGCAGAATTCGAGATGGTGTCAATCCAACTTTTCTGGTCTGGAATCTGGCCAAGACACCTGGTATCGATCCCAAAACATTGTTACTGAATGTAACATGATTCCAAAAATACTTTACATAAACATAAGTATGTTTTTTTCGATGAAACACACACTGGACCAAATCATCCCACAGGTGGTCCAAATCACCCCGCATCAAATTTTAATGTCCAAAAATCATCTCTTTTATTTTATGATATATTTGGTAGATTGAAGCTTCATATAATGATTAAAAATTATTTATTGAGAGTAAACAAGTGTAGTTTAGAATACAATGTGACATTTTTTTATTTAGACCGTATAGGTTTGGAAATATTAGGCAATTTGCTTAGGTAGTCAAAATTCCCCCTTTTCCCCTACAGTGGAGTTAAAATCTAGATTTTGGTAGATTCTAGATAGTAGTAGTTGTGTGTCAAAGAAAAAATTGTAGAGTGGTTAGAGAGCATTAGTTTGGTTGATAGAATCATCCAAGTTTGTTTTGTATTTTTTGGATAACATTAAGAATAACACCTTAAATACAACTAACTTTACAATTTTTCATTTCTAAATTGTTACTTAAACCCCTAATTTGGAAGTTTTTCAACTGTATCCTGTTTAAAATTCTCAAACCATCTTTCAAATGGAAGCAACAGAATTGTCCTGCGTAGCGTAATTTTTGAGTTAGAACCAGGAGTATGGAGTAGAGTTTCTTTCCACATGGGCCCTTTTCAGGGCTAGAGGCAAATGAAGTGAAGAAGTTTAAATCCTCTTTATAACAAGAATGTAATGGAATGGAATGAAATCACAGTTACGTGCGTGCTAGCTCGCACAACACAACAAGTGGACATCATTCATGCTTAATGCTGATTCCACACACATACACACACGGCTTGATACAAGAATTGAATGGAGAGAGGAGAGAAGAACTACTTGATACAAGAATTGAATGGAGAGAGGAGAGAAGAACTACTGCGATTTAAGCTTCGCCATTTCTCGATAGTTTGCAGAGATATTTTCAATGACTTAATGGATGTTCTGGTGGAATACACTTTCAAGATACAAATTATGAATGAAAAATAACTTTTCTATATCTAATATATTATATGCTATATGTCTTATATGTCTCTATCTAATATGTAGATCTACAGTGTCGACGTCTGCTAGTTCCGTAGTTCGACGTCAAAAATGCAGTCGTGTCCTAGATACAACATCTTACAATTTTTTTGAAAGTTCGTTTATTTTTACAGGCTCAGTTTCATAAGTGGTTCATGGTCTTCCTGAAACATAAACTGGTTTTTCCAGACACGCTAAACCTCGAGATTTCAGTCTCAATTCCGGCACATGAAAAACACCAATGGCAAGTCCCGAGTAAACCTGCCTTTCAAACTATGATCTGCGATTTCCAGTCAATAATACGATCCGAAACTGATGTTGCTTGGGTTTAGTGTATTTCCCTGATGGCGACCTTCGGGCTTTTCTTCATTTTTCGCATGATTTTGGTATCCATCATTGCATCCCTTGCCTCGACCGAGGTGGTCGACCTCGGATTCATGTGTTTTGTACTCTTAGCACGACTGTTTAATAACGTGCTATCTCGTAGAGATGGGCGAGTTCTCACGAGCCGTTCATTCGAGCCGATTCGTCAGAAAGAGCGTACGATCCACGGTTTTTAACAAATAAACCACTGTTAAAAAAGCCTCGGTTCAAAAAAGTTGATGGGTTGGGCCTAGGACCACAGACGGGATCTAGACTTAGTACTGTGATTGTGTGTAGTAATTACATTTGAAATGAGTTTTTTATTGTTCAAAATTTGTATACCCTTTCGAACATCTAAATCACCATCCAGTTAAATTCATTAATTGCGTTTTAATGTTAATCAAACAACATGCTCGATATAATGAAATCCTGGACCACAATTCCATAAATTGTTAGTAGCAAGACCTACAAGATGAAACGAGAATTGAGCACGAATTGATTGGACAACAACTTGAACTTCAATCTAATGAAATCTCTATCAACGTTTAACCTTTTGAGCCAGGCTCTCGTCAAATCTTTGGGGAGTATAGACTGAAATCATCCAATATTATCTTCAAGATCATCCCTTAATTGATTCTGACAACTGATGCATGCATATTATCGGCGAATCGAGAATAATTCATTATACGCATCTAATCACATTGTGAGCTAACGCCGAATTGTAGGCAAAAAGATTGCTCATTGCGTTGTGGGGGAAATCGAAAAAAAACATACCCATTTTGATTGTCAAATTGTTAACTTTTTTTTAATATATACATTAGGGTGCCAATGCACCACTTACCCTATACAAAATGTTCACCACCTCGAAAAAACACCCTATGCCAAATGTCTTAAAATTGCGAGAGTTCGGGTTGAACGACGGTGCGAACAAGACGTGCTTGTTTGTGCTCTGTCTTCGTCTTCAAGTTTTGTCGGTGTATTTGGTGTTTCGATTGGAAACTATGCTTTCATGCTTCGAAAAGATGAATACAGTTGATTTTCCTTGAATAAGTTACGCACAATTGTGGTTTAAAAGAGTGTTTGGCTGAGAAAATTTGTTTTAAAATATAAAAGTGTGGCCGCGTCGATTGTGTTGCGATAAGCTTTTTTTCATCTGGTGTTTCTAGTGCAAGTGTGTATGATAATAACGTCTTGTGTTATATTACCCAGTGTTCTGACCGAACTACATTCCACTGAAATATGGATAAATTGTGAAATTGGAAATAAATCCATAAATCGAGCGAAGCCATTTTTATCTTCGCGTGTATAAGCGAAATTTTCATTCAATCGATGTTTCGTGAATGGGTGTGAGTGTGTGTTTATTTCTTCATATCGAGTTCGAAGTTTCTATGTCGTAGTATGCGTATCACCATAGTAGGACCGTCGGCATGGCTGAGTGAAAAGCAGTGCAAGCTAAGTTCTCTCTTTCTTCTTTCTCATATATTATCTCTCTGGGGAGCAACTGAAGTTGTTTGAAATTGAAGACAGGTGTGCTAAATTTTTTTATAACGTATACAAAATCATTCACTCATAGGTTTCCATTCCGCGCGTTTCATGTTTGCTCCTGTTTCGGGACACTCGTAGATACATCAGTGTGCATGTGCTTGTTGCTGCACAGTTCTCTGAGTGAGTGACGGGCGTTATAAAGAAGAAAGAGAGCATGTCGTTTACGTTCCATCTTCGCGCCGCGTTATCTTGTTCACACTGCAACAAAACAAGACAATGTTCACTCGATTATGATCAGGTATTTTGTGTGTAGATATGTGACGTCATTGTAATGTACGTCGTGTTTCTTTAATTATTTAAATGTTTAATGCTCTTCTTTAATCCTTTGATAAATTAGTTCTTTAATTCTTGAATGTATTAATAACTTTAACTAATCCAATTGTGACAACGGGTGGTTGTCTTTGGGGGGCCTGCGGGGCCGCCGAGGGAACTCGTCTTCTATAGGTATAGGCGATGGTTTTTCTGTTGCTTAGTGCGTGCTCTTTGAATGTGTCTGGTCGAGGGAGAGGAGGACTGTCTTTGGGTGTTTTGGGAGGGACCGATGATATGTGGTGTTTAGGGGTTGAGTGGTTGAAGAGTTAATGGGTTGAAGAGTGGGGAGGGGTTGAGTGGGAGTTAGGGAGTTGGAGAGCCGACACTGCTCAGGTCTAGTTGAGGGCTTGATCTAGTACTAGTGTATACCCGCGCGGTTATTTTCTCAAGTGCAGCGGATGGTTGGGATGGTCATGGAGGTGGAGCGGTGTTTTTCGGGGCACGATTGTGAGGGATGTCGCTGTATGGCCGGAGGGATTGGTGGTTTTTCGGCCTTTTGGGGGTGCATACAGATGTACAGTGGGCCAACGGATGGTTTTTGGATTGCACTCGGTTTTCGTGTTGCGCGGATTGTGGAAATAAAGAACTTAACTGTTAAGTGCGTGCGGTGCGGGGGTTGGGTGTGGTCTGGAGACTGCCCGTTGGTTTGTTGTGTGTCTTTGTGCATTTCCGGGAGATCGGGGGGCTTTTGGTCCTTTTGGTTGTCTAATGAGGTCTTCCACTGTCGTGTTTTGGGGGGTGCGGTTCTGTTTCCGTGTTTATCTTGGTTGTCTGTTGTATTTGGAAGGGTAGTTGGATTTGAGTGGCTTTGGTTCCTTGGTTCCTTAGTTCTTCAATTTTTGATTCTTCTGTTGTTGGGTCCTTTCATTCTTCAATTTGTCGATGCTTTGGATATTCAACTTTTAAATTTTGTGTGTCTGTCCTTATTTGATTACCCAGAGATGGTCCATCTTCCCCACGATGGAATGTGTGCGGGGAGTGCGCGTTGAATGGCAGATGGGTCGCCGCTCCTGTTTTTTTGGGACGGGTTCTCTCGGTGACTTTCAGATTTCCCGGAGATGACTGTCTGTCGTCACAATTGTATTCATATAAGGAGTACGCGCGTTGAAATCCGACCAATTTTAGAAGAGTTCTCCCTGTGACCTTCTCAGGTTGGCTAAAGATAGACCTCTTTCGCCGTGATTGGAGTTATATAAGGGGTACACGCGTTGAATAAGATATCGTTGCTCCGATTAATTTTAGACAAGCCCTCTCGGACCTTCTCAGATTGCTCAAGGATAGCTCTCCTTTGTCGCGATTGGATTTATATAGTGAATGCACGCGTTGGATAACTCAAACTAATGGATGATTTTCGGAATTCCATTTTGTCGAGTGATCAAGAGTTTGCGCTTAGATAATCACATCACTTACCGCAGTGAATCCTGATTTTTTTAACCATTCCCACTAACAACTATCCCTTCCATGATAAGCGCTAGGGAACCACGCTATAGAGGCGACCCTCTGGCCTTCGGGCGGCGAATATCATACTAACATGCCTTCCCTTCCCCTGGTGACTGTAAGGACGTGGCCGGCGTCGTTTTTGACCATTTAAAGCTCGAATCACCGAAAATTGCACAAATAGAATGGTTTGCTAGTCCCAAGCGTCATTCTGTGTGTTCTTTGTGCAATTTGGTTGGTTCAGGTCGATCACGGAGAGCAACTACGAATTGTACAGTCTACCCAAGCTCAAGCTCAAGCTATGCCAAATGTCTTAAAATTGCATAAAACGTCGAGATCTAGTGTCATCTCGAAAAATTTTTTTTGGTCAAAAATCGGCACTCTGGGACAGTTTTTTTTCGGAATACGAAACGAAAAGTATGCTTTTGGGTGCCAATAAAAATAGTTATCTCGATTTTTCATTCGGAACTTGCTACAGAATGTCGATTTGCACGATAATATACCCTATGCAAAATATTAGCTCATTCGGACTTCATTTACTGGTGTCACAAACGTTAAAATTTGATTTTTTTTTAAAAACGAAAAATCACCAAAAATCAAGACTTACACCAAAAATCAAGACTTTACAATTATCTCAAACAAATTTTTTTTTCAAAAATCGATTTTTTAGACGGAAAAACGACCAAGTGCTAAAAAAAATGTTTTTTGACAAAAACATTTTTTCGAGATAACTGTAAATCTCGACAAGTAATGCAATTTTAAGACATTTGGTATCAAATTTTTTTTTATGAATCTTGATTTTCGGCAATTTTTTGTTTTTTAAAAAAACTCAAATTTTAACGTTTGTGACACCAGTAAATGAAGTCCGAATGAGCTAATATTTTGCATAGGGTATATTATCTTGTAAATCGACATTTCGTAGCAAGTTCCGAATGAAAAATCGATATAACTATTTTTATTGGCACCCAAAAACATACTTTTCGTTTCGTATTCCGAAAAAAACCAAGTCCCAGAGTGCCGATTATTGACAAAAAAAAAATAATTTCGAGATGACACTAGGTCTCGACGTTTCATGCAATTTTAAGACATTAGGCATCAAAAATATTTTTTTCGAAAACCCCGATTTCCGTTAACCAGGCACCCCCCCTCCCCTTCGGTGATTTTTCGATTTCCAAAAAACTCAAACTTTAACCACTTTGCGCCACTATCCCGTAAGTCCGATTGAGCTGATATTTTGCATAGGGAGTTTTTTTGAGGTGGTGAACATTTTTTATGGGGTAACTTTTTGAAACTCGAGATGACCATTTTCATTGGCACCCTAAGATACATTGTTCATGTCTTAAGCAAATACAAATGCTGGGTGAATTTCCTGTCTAATGGTATATAACACAACATATGTCGCAATAACTATTTTTAGTAATATGCGTTTGAAAACTCTTAATGAATCGTTACTTTTTTGCCCCATTTTCATTGTCTCGAGCTATTATTTTACGGATGCTCATTGGAATTGTTTTTGAAAACATCGGGTTTTCCATGGTTTCAAAATAGACGGCTTGAAAACAATCCAAACATGTTATAAAAGCGCAGGAAAGCGAAGTGTAATTGTAAATAGTTGTTGTTTCACGATGTAAAAACGTAATCATTCGAGGGGTATTCCGATGTATATTTGTAGGTTTGATATCAATTTACTCGCTGAGCCCTTTTTATGACGCTTTATTATATGATTATTATAAATTTATTAATCGTGTATTTTATGAAGACAGGCTGAATCATTGTTTCAAAAATAAAACAAGTGTTATATTTTAGCAATATTGCGATTTTCGATACTCATTCTCTATTCGTTCTGCTATTTTGGTAGCTGATAAACCTTGATTTTGATATGCCCTACAATAGCTTTATCAAACCGATTACTTGTCTTTGATAGAGGTCCTGATCGCTTCGTTGGTACCGAGCTTCTTCCGGACAATTTCAGCAATCTAATTTTCACGTAGTTGAACGATATCAGAGATTTGATTGTAGGATTGGCCCAATGTATGATGGTCTAACGGAAGTTTACGAAAATAAAACATATAAGCGATGTTTACGTACGATGAAGTGACAGGATTTAATAAACATCAATATTTAATTGAGCACATTCGGGTGGATAGCTATTTCTTACATCTATATAAATAAAAATAGATGGCAAATGTGTTGTATTTACTTTATTCACAGTACATAGCTGGTTTCACCTTCGAATATAGCCAGTAGTCAAACGCTGTTTAATTAGGGCGACAACCGAGCACCTCGACGGAGTGTAGAAGTTGCGTGTAGTAAACGGCAAGATATGACAGCACAGGAAACTTACATGATAGGAAGTTCAACTGTGACACGTCATGCCTCAGGCACCTAAGAATGACGCGAATAGTATCGTCAGTACAAAATTCATACGTTCACTTCAAATTTATTGATTAGGTCATACATTTCTTATTAGGTTTTCTATGTTTAACCCAGCTAGAGAGGTAGAAAGTGGAACAAAATATGGTGCATTTTACGATTAGCAACAATTTATCGTGCTAATTTTTCTGTCTAACGATGCAAATGTGTTAATCAAAAAGTTGCCTGACAGTATTTCTTTCGGGAACATATCTGTAAAAAGTATGGCCTCAGTAGATTCAGAGATGTTTCAATATAATAATAAAAGCTCAACTGAGTCATGTTTCACCCGTTGAATTTAGTATCTGAAGCTAATTAATTAGCTATCTTGAAGTGCATCAACGCAGTCACTCGTCACATTTCCTTATTCGTTGCATAGAGAATCATTTTACGACAGTTAATTTATGTTCACATCATATCAAATCAATGATGATATAAACTAATATGGTTAATGAATGAATCTCTGTGTGACTACTGTTTCCACATTGACACAGAATCATCCCCGTGTTGTTTGCGTTCACGATGATTAAAATGAAATCGATCGACACCTGGTGCGATGGACATAATTGAATCGCCCAAAAATAGTACACATATGAAGGACAACAAAACCGGGACAAATGGTAAACGAGCTGTGACTCAAACATTTCTATTGTACTAATCGCATTTCTCGCAAAACCAGTTCTCTTTTCCATCCCTACTCGACCTCATTTCACCAAACCTATCGGTATATGGCACTGAGCATTGATTTTGAGAGTGATATGATGTCATTTGTTTTGAGCTAGCAATATATCGTTCCAACGAAGCGGAACAGTTGGACACGCTTCTTAGTCGCCGAACGTTTATAAAACATCGCTTTCGGACGTTCCAATAATTTATCACAACACACAGCTCAATCGATTCACGGTCTGCTGATCTTATCCTATACTGTAGTAACTCCTATTGTGGTAAAACTTTTAAGCTCGTCAAATCATTCAAATTTTCGATTCATATTCAACGGACGTAATTCCTTCAGGCCCATTAGGCCGCGAGCGAATCTCGCTCACGTCAGTATGATTTATCACGCGACCCTGCTATTATTGCCACCTCGATCACCGGCAGTAGCAGCAGCATATCGTGCATACAAGTGTGGACACTATGTACAACCAGTTGCCTCCGGAAACTGCCGCCGTTCGCTTGCTCGAACCGGAGCTCGTGTGGTTTCGAAGGTGTGAAACCTGCGAAAATAACAAATAAACAAATCCTACCCCACCAAAATCGATTCCGACCTTGACCGATGGCTCCTTCAACGATCGTTCGCGGAAACAAAAGAAGACTACGGCGGCGCTCAATAACAAGAGCATGTTATCCTGTGTGTGGGAGTGGTTGGGGCCACGATTACAATCTTGAACTTGCATAGTCCGCTTTCTGATTTATGCTTACGAGTCGCGGGCAAAAGCACCGAGCACCACCGGCATCACCCTGAGTCTGCTGCACTCCTTACGTTTCCCATGGTAAGGTGTGTTGTGTTGTGCTTTGGCCTTTATTGCTTTGTTGCACGAAATCGTTGAACCATGTTAATTTTCAACATGTGCCATCACCCATTACCATCCCATCATCGTATGTGTAGGAAGCTCTGGTTGCGTGTCACGTGTTCGATTACTTCATTTTGTTTGCACCGCCTCGATGGGTGAACCTTTGAGAAAGTATGACCCGAATTACTAATGGTACCATCAGTTATTTTTTTTTTGCCAATTTTACCTCGAACAAAACAAAAAAGGATCATGATTATCAACATCGAAATTGTTGTGAATTTGAATTTGTACATGGGTATCGTACTGGTCGGAATTATTTTCCCTTGAAAAAGCAGTAACACATGCAAGATTATGAAAAATTATTTTTTTTTTTATTTATTTTGTGAACCATATATATATATATATATATATATTAACTTAACAATGTATTTCAATGTGATGTTTTTTATATAAAAAATATATTTTTCAATTCGTCTTCGTGCGAAATCTTTCGAAATAGTCTCCAAGAGTAAATCATGTGAATAATCAATACATAATTTTATTTTTATTATCCGTTGAATATGAGACACTTTTGTCATTAATGCATTAAATATATAATTAATGCCCGCAATGTGTATTCCGCATGTGTATCCGAAAAGAGCAGCACTTTTCAATTTTAACAAAGATTTTTTTTACTGATTATTCAGATGACATAAGATACTAGTGCAAACAATTATTCTGTTCTTTAAAAACAACTACTTCAACATAATTCAAACCAGCAGTTACTCAAGTATTGATTTCAGCGTATCCGAAATGATCAAAACTTTTCTCTTTAGACGAACAAAGATTTTGTCGCTTGAGACACATATACGATTATTCAAACAACATGAGACAGTTATGCAAATAGTAGTTCTGATATTTATGAACAATCTTTTCCATCACACCAAAGTGTTACAATGGCTAAATTCTGCTGTTATGATTTTTTGTCCCAAATTCTTATACATTCAACGCACTGTGCGTTATCTTGTGTGGGTGACTACTTTGTTTGATACTGAGTACCGTAATCTAGTACTCAAAGGAGCACCGCATTGATTCGTGAGCAGGTTCACAAGACATCAAGCTTCGTTTAGGAAAAGCATAAACTGATACTGTGTTAGGTAAAATATAAGATTAGCATGGTTTCATGCTGTGGTGGCTGAGAGCAGACAAACGACCACTAAGAATTAACAGTTTACCCAAGCATCAACGCGCTACACTGTCTTTGAATAATTTATATAAGAATCAGAAAAATTGAATAATTTATATAAAAATCAGATGTTCTAGGCCCTCCAAAACATTCTGAAGTTCAAACCAATTGATCTACCATTTCAACCAAGACTGGCGCAATGTTCGTAGCAAGAAATTTTACCCAAAAAGGTACTTAGAGCCCGCGTGCTATACTTTGAGTTTATATTTATAAACATCAGATGGTATTGGTCCTAGAAATCATTCTAAAACTCAGAAAATCATAGAGTCAATGCGCTTCATTGACTTTTATTCATATGTCCTTGCTTGCTTCCTTTTTTATCAATGGGATATTAGGTTCTCATGGTCGCTGAAAGAGTTTTTAGTTCTTTTTTTTTTTTTTTTTTTTTATCTTCGCTTATTTTTCGTCGGCCTATTTCCGCCACTTTAGTGCCAATCACCGACAACAGGGAGGCGACTCCACCTGTTCCTACCTATCAGACTCAACAACTCATGAGCCGGGCCAACTTCTTTTACTTCCCCTCCGAAGGAAGACGTAACCAGAGATTTTTCGCCTCAGAAAATCCCAACGACGCCAGCTGGGATTGAACCCAGGCCGATCGGATTGTGAGGCTGTTACGCTAACCACACAACCACTGGCGCCGTCAAGTTTTTAGTTCTTAATAGCATTAATATTCAATATTACGCATAATGTAAACTCTCCTGTTCGACGCTTAGTTCGTAACAAAAATGGATAATGTACAGTGATAGGCATAAAAACCACCTTGGCTGTCTAGAAACTTTCCTCAACTTTTGGACTATTTTATCAAAAACTATTACCGTAACTTCAAAGAATTATTTGTTGCATATTACTCTTTTGACTAATTGACAAGTTTTGCAATTTTTGTTAGATTTAGTTTACTCCCTTACATGACTCCTCTAGGGGACGAATGATTGTCTTGCGTTGCTTTCTTCAGAAATTCAAATGGCTTACGCCGAAAAAAAAAACAATGGCTTCAGTATTCTTGGATATAAAGGGGGCCTTTGATTCAGTTTCAATAGAGGTCCTGTCAGACAAATTACACTCTCGGGGTCTGCCGCCTCTATTGAATAATATGTTATATAACTTGCTTTGTGAGAAACATTTAAATTTTTCTCACGGGGATTCGACAGTAAGTCGGGTCTCCTACATGGGACTCCCCCAGGGCTCATGTTTAAGCCCCCTTTTGTACAACTTCTATGTAAGCGACATCGACAATTGCCTTACACAAAATTGCAGCCTAAGACAACTTGCAGATGACGGAGTGGTGTCTGTCGTAGGATCAAACGAATCCGACCTGCAAGGACCCTTACAAGATACTTTGAACAATTTTTCAACCTGGGCCATTGGGCTAGGGATCGAACTCTCCACGGAGAAAACAGAGATGGTGGTTTTTTCTAGGAAGCATAAACCAGCAAAACCAAAGCTTCAACTTTTGGGTAAACCGATCACTCATGCTATGTCATTCAAGTATCTTGGGGTCTGGTTCGACTCCAAATGTACTTGGGGGGCCCATATTAGGTATCTGAGTAAAAAATGCCAACAAAGAATAAACTTTCTCCGTACAATTACCGGCACATGGTGGGGAGCCCATCCCGAAGATCTTATAATGTTGTATCGAACAACTATTCTCTCAGTGATGGAGTATGGCAGTTTCTGTTTTCAATCAGCTGCCAAAACACATCTCATTAAACTCGAGCGAATTCAGTATCTTTGTCTCCGTATTGCGTTGGGGTGTATGCCCTCAACGCATACCATGAGTCTCGAGGTTTTGGCAGGCGTACTCCCACTAAAAGATCGCTTCAATTTATTATCTCTTCGGTTCCTCATCCGGTGTAAGGTTATGAACCCATTGGTGATCGGAAATTTTGAACAGCTGATCGAGCTAAATTTTCAATCTGAGTTCATGAGTCCATATCATGAATTCATCTCCATGCAGGTTGATCCTTCTTCGTATATTCCCAACCGTGTTTGTTTTCCTGACTACATCAATTCCTCTTTGCAATTTGATCTGTCCATGAAGCAGGATATCCATGGAACATCAGATTATCTTCGATCGAGGATCGTTCCAACGATCTTCGATGCAAAGTATGGGGATATCAATTGTGATAATATGTAATTTACTGATGGGTCCTCTATGAATGAGTCCACAGGATTTGGAGTGTTCAACGAATTTTTTAGCACCTCCCACAGTCTTCAGAATCCTTGCTCAGTGTATATTGCTGAATTGGCAGCGATACACTGGGCGCTGGACAGCGTCGCCTCACGACCTGTTGAACACTATTTCATTGTAACGGATAGTCTTAGCTCTGTCGAAGATATCCGTTCAGTGAGGCCGGAAAAGCACTCGCCGTACATCCTTGAGAGAATACGAAAATTTTTGAGTGCTTTATCCAGACGCTGTTATGTCATTACCTTTGTCTGGGTCCCTTCACATTGCTCAATTCCGGGTAATGAGAGGGCTGACTCATTAGCAAAGGTAGGTGCAATTGAAGGCGATATCTATCAGCGTCAAACCGCCTTCAATGAATTTTATTCTTTAGTCCGCAAAAATACCATAGTTAACTGGCAACGCAAATAGAACGAAGTTGAATTGGGCCGGTGGCTCCACTCGATTATCCCTAAGGTTAGCCTCAAACCATGGTTCAAAAGTCTGGACTTGAGTCGGGACTTTATTCGCACCTTCTCTCGACTCATATCCAATCACTGTTCGTTAGATGCGCTACTCTTTCGTATTAATCTTGCCGACAACAATCTTTGTGTTTGTGGCCAAGGTTACCACGACATCGAGCACGTTGTTTGGTCGTGCGAGCTGTATCTTGTCGCCAGATCGAATTAAGTAGTCACCCTTCGGGCCCGAGGAAGGCAGCCCATGATGCCGGTGAGAGACGTGTTGGCTCGGTTAGACCTTGATTACATGTCCCAAATATATGTATTCCTAAAAGCTATCGATCTTCGTGTGTGATTGTCCTTATACCCTTAGATTTTCCTTTTCCTTTTCCTTTGTGAGAGATCGGATTCCTTCTTAAGAATAAGATGAAATGTAAAATATGTATTTATAAGATTTATAAGATATAAGATAGGTTCAAGAATTGAGTGTGATTGAGAGTGTGAGTGTGATCATTGTCAACATATCCTCATATCCCCTCCTTTTCCTGAAGAAAATATGTCACCCTTCTAAACTCGAGTCGACCGCGAGTAATCGGTTTCCTATATTATTAACATTAGAATTAAGGAAAAATGTATATATACTAGTAACAATACAATAAGGAGTTCGGCTCCTTTAAACCTATGTAACTGAGCCTGTAAAAATAAACGATTTAAATGAAAAAAAAATGACTCCTCTAACGTGTGCAAATATGCGTTGGCATAAATAAAAGCCTATACCTTGGTAACATCCATACCTCTCACGCAGAGATCACGAGTTCAATTCTCACTCCCGACATTCTTCCAAAAAGGGAAGTAAAAGTGACGAACCAGCCGAAATGTGTTGAAAGTCACTATAATAGAGAAAAAAAAGCCTACACCTAAAAAATAATATTAAAATCACTCAATACCTTTGAGTAACTGCTCGTTTGTTCATGTTTTGACAGCTAGAGCTGTGCGGTATTGCTAGCAATCGATATTGAAGCCATATAAACAAAGTGTTGTTTACATTGTGTTAAAAATCAGCATTAGATAACAATTTTCTAAATTTTGTTGGAATGAAAAACAATTTTGTTAAGTAACAATAGCAATTTCATGGGTTTTTATTATAAAAACAACATTTTTCATTCCTTTCCCATCATATTTAGCTGGATTCAGTTCATGAAACTAAAACCAAACAATTTATTTCAATGACACGCAAAATAAACATAGAAAACAAGTATAAAAGCCCGAGTTCGAGAAATAACAAATCAAACAATAAAAGCAAAAAAGTTAATAGCATCAATATTTAGTGTGGCCTCCTGAATATTCCATGATCTGTTTGGGCATACTATCGACCAAGTTCTGGAGGTGCTGAGGGTCGATTTTGTTCCACGTCTTTTGGAGAGCTGTGAAATAAGTGACCTTATTAGTTACACCATCGTTCACCACTTTGTTGTCGAGAATGGCCCACAGGTATGAGATCAGGACTTTGTAGGGGGTCTTCGTAGCCTAATTGGTTGCGTCTCCGCTACTAAGCGAACGATCATGAGCTCATAACTCAGGGCCCCTCAACTGACCATCTTAGTGTGTTATTCTAGCACACAGCTCTACTATGTCCACGCAACAATTATCATGTGTCGGTAATCCCAGTCCTTTACCGCTCACATTTTCGGTCTGCTGCATCGGTAATTGGCACTATTAATAACGCAACAAAGGAATCCTCATATCAACAGTCCCGCAGCCCAACTGTGAACATTCGAACAATAGCAATATTCTTACGCCGAAAAAAGGCGACATGTGTTGTGCATCGATAGAATAGGAATGCTCTTACACCTAAACGGATACTGTTTTATAGATAAAACAAATGTTTATCGATAGATGGCGATACTCTTACGCCTCAAAATGATGGTAACAGTGTAATATACAACAAAAGTTATCTTGAGAGAAAAAATGTACACGAATGAATTCGGCTCTGTTACTGTTGAATTGCTAAATGAGCCTAATAAAATAAACTGTTGGGATTTAAAAAAAAAAATATTCAAATCACTCAAAACCTTTGAGTAATCCCTCGTTTCTTCATGTTATAACGATTAAAGCTGTGCGGTATTGCTAGCGATCGATTTTGAAACGATATAAACAAAGTGTTTTTTGTGTTTTGTGTTTACATTGTGTTAAAAACAAATGATAACGATTTTCTCAATTTTGTTTGAATGAAAAACAATTTTGTTAAGAGTAAATAGCAATTTCGTGAGTTTTTATTATAAAAAATAACAAATTTTCATAGCATTACATCATTTCCCACACCTTCTGGAAAGCCGTAGAATAAGTTACCTTGATAGTGATTTTTCACCACTTCGATGTCGTGATCGGCCCACAGATTCTCAATCGGGTTGGGATCAGGACTTTGTGGTGGCTATTCAAGGGGTTTTATTTTGTGTGAACGGAAATAGGCTTTGGTATTCTTGGCAGTGTGCTTCGGGTTGTTGTCCTGTTGGAAAACGAAGCTATTTCGTAGGCCAGTTTCTCGAAGTGATTCCTTCAGATTGTCCTTAACCTTCCTGTACTCGCGTGCAAAATCATAACTCACGACGGTGTCACAGACCGAAAGTTGAACTTCTATGAAATGATGCTATTGTGTATTTTTCAGGCTTTATTGGCATTTATTTGAAGAAGATGGTATAATTGAATAAAAAAAAAACTCCAGAAAATATGTTTTCTTCGTTTTTGTTCAGTATTAATTGCCATCTATTTCAGACTCCTCAAAACAGAGTAATTTTTGATAATCCAACACAAATAACGAAATTCGACTTTTTTTTTATATCAATTGAAATTAAGCAGCTGAATATAATTCATGAAAGAATGAAGAGCTATAAAACAACATAAAAATGTATTAATCAATTGTGGTTTCATTGGACTAGGAATCAGAACATACCATAACTGCATGCTCGAAACAAACATATTTCTTACATTTCATACAATTGTTCCGTGGTTTTCGGTTCTTTTTCCGAAAAGAAGAATTTTATAGTTACCAGATGAGAAAGGTTCTGGAATTTCAAGTTTTCATATTTCGAATATTCTTTGTCTCTGTGTTCTTGGTAAACTAAGAGTTAATGCCTGTTTTTTGATGGGGCACAAAAAGATGATATAAAAGAATTTCTTGGAACTTCCTGCGACTTGTTTTCTTGTCGATTATGTTCAGTTCATATATTATAAAAAAATATCCCCGAAACTGTAACTGTAAAAAAAAAACCATAAGTCACCGATCAGTTTATAGTTTACAGTTTACAATTCTTCCACAAGTGCATTTTTTCACAAATGTGTATATGTGTGACCAATGTATTTAGCGAATAACTATACGAAAATCAAACATTTGTGTTTTTCTTTTGCACGTATGAATATAACAACGAATAATATAAGAATTCGTTCAATCCGGTGGCAAAAAGGACTAAAATCAAATAAGAATAGTCCGGTAATGATGTGGTGCATTATATTCAATAAATATTCAACGCCACTAACATTAATTTACACATTTCATTGAACAATATTTTAAAATAGGAAAAAAGTCACTTGTCCAAAAAAGTAACTCCTATACTCGCGTCGGTGTCTCAGACCGAAGTTGTTAAAAAGTGACATACGTCCTCATCGTACCAACACATGCGAATACGCTAAACAATGACGAACGACGAATAACGAAGCTAGAGAGAATCGCAAAGTCGTAGTGTTGATATTTTCTGAGAAATGAATGAATTATTGATTTCTCGGTCTCGCAGATCTATGCGCGAGTAAAGGGTGTGTCACATCAAATTGCATCACGGAAAAAACGCTGTAGAAATTCGCCCAGTAGACCGATCCTTTTGAAAATTTTAGACAGTAAAATAAAAACTATTAAACAACTTTTGGCATTTTCTTTTTATTCATACTTCGAGCCCATGCCCGTATGCTCGCACCTTCCTCTTTACCCCGTCCATAAGTTTCTGTACAACGTCAGGTTGTAGTTTTTTTTGAACAGAAATCCATTTTCTCTTGAAGTCCGCCTCCGATTTGACAACTTTTGGGTTCTTCCGGAGGGCCTGCTTCATAATCGCCCAATATTTCTCTATTGGGCGAAGCTCCGGCGCGTTGGGCGGGTTCATTTCCTTTGGCACGAAGGTGACCCCGTTGGCTTCGTACCACTCCAACACGTCCTTTGAATAGTAGCACGAAGTGAGATCCAGCCAGAAGATGGCCGGGCCCTCGTGCTGCTTCAATAGTGGTAGTAAGCGCTTCTGTAGGCACTCCTTAAGGTAAACCTGCCCGTTTACCGTGCCGGTCATCACGAAGGGGGCGCTCCGCTTTTCGCAAGAGCAGATCGCTTGCCACACCGTGTACTTTTTGGCAAACTTGGATAGTTTCTGCTTGCGAATCTCCTCCGGAACGCTGAATTTGTCCTCTGCGGAGAAGAACAACAGTCCCGGCAGCTGACGAAAGTCCGCTTTGACGTAGGTTTCGTCGTCCATTACCAGGCAATGCGGCTTCGTCAGCATTTCGGTGTACAGCTTCCGGGCTCGCGTCTTCCCCACCATGTTTTGCCTTTCGTCGCGGTTAGGAGCCTTCTGAACCTTGTATGTACGCAGGCCCTCCCGCTGCTTGGTCCGCTGGACGAATGAACTTGACAAATTCAGCTTATTGGCGACATCCCGGACCGAACTTCTCGGATCTCGTCTAAACTGCTTAACTACGCGCTTGTGATATTTTTCACTGACGGAGCATCCATTTTTGCCGTTCTTCACCTTCCGGTCGATGGTTAGGTTCTCGAAGTATCGTTTTAGTACTCTGCTGACCGTGGATTGGACGATTCCCAGTATCTTACCGATGTCCCGATGCGACAATTCCGGATTCTCGAAATGAGTGCACAGGATTAATTCACGACGCTCTTTTTCGTTCGACGACATTTTTCCAAATTTACGAAAAATTGACAGTGAAGCATGGCCAACGTGATCTATACACTCTTATCTGATTATAAGCGAAAGCTAAAGATATAATTCCTAAAAATTAAATTTCTACAGCGTTTTTTCCGTGATGCAATTTAATGTGACACACCCTTTATAGGAGTGTTAAGGATGACAATATAGACATCTGTTATCATGCACCGTAGATGTAGACATCTGCTCTTTCGCACCGCTTCTTGTTGAAAAGTTCAAATTTCGATTCGTCAGTATTTTACTCGAATGAAAAAGCTCTAAGTACTGCCAATGAGAGATCTTCCTGAATGACTTTGACTGATACTTTCCTAGATGAGTCGTTAATCTGCCCGGCTATCGGTTTTCCGACGACGGCCTCTTCCGGATATGTCAGCATGCGAACCGTAAGATTTGTGCTTGTGCACAATTTCACGGACTGCTCCTCGGCTTATCCCGGACTTCTCCGCAATCTTCCGTTGTGAAATCTGCTGCAACGAATCCTGAACAACAAAATCTCGGACTTGGATGCTGATTTCCATTACGCCCATTTTTATTTTGTTGAAAACTCTTTGTGAAGACAACCACAATCGACTTTTATGTGCCAACGTAAACAACACTTTGTGTACATCAACTGAATCACTGAAAGGTTGTAAATAATATCGCCCAGTCCTAGCTGTCATAACATGTGGAAACGAGGAGTTACTCAAAGGTTTTGAATGATTTTAATATTATTTTTTGGGAATGGGCTTTTATTTTTATCATCGCATATTCGCACACTTTAAAGAAGTCATGCAAGGAAGTGAACAAAATTTAATAAAAAAGGCAAAACTTGTCAATTACTTGAAAGAGTAAGAGTTAATATGCAAATTCTATGAAATTACGGTAGTAGTTTTGATGAAATAGTCAGGAGGAAATACTTAAGGATACCTCATTTTGATCTGAATACCAAAATTTGAATTGTAGGTAGTAAAATATCGAAGAATAAGACCAAAGGGTTGGAGAGAAATAGAAATAGAATTTCGATATCAATATTTGATAATTCAATACCAAAGTAATACTTGGAGCAGTGTTGTTTGGTTTTTTATCCCATCATTCAGGCTCATTAGCATTTTAGTTGTAGCAGAGCCGGGTTTTAATTGTGTACATGGAAATTTGGAAAAAGTGATAGTTTTGTTCTTCGCAAAACATTAGACCCGTATTTTTTAAATTTTCATTAGAGTGTCCATTTCCATTTTAGGGTGGTCCAAAAAAAATCCATTTTTCCGCATTTTTGCGAAAAATTACTTTTTTCAAAAATTCATAAGTTTCAGATTCAGATGTTCGACATTCCAAATTTCCATTCCGATTTTTTAAATTAAATATGTCGAACATCAAAATTGGCCCAGTGGTTCGAAAGTTATGAATTTTTGAAAAAAAAATGTTTTGGCAAAAATGCGGAAAAATGGATTTTCCGGCCCCCCTAAAACGGAAATGAACACCCTTACAAAAACAAAAATAAAAATAAAAAAATACGGGTGTGATAATTTGCGATGAAGAACAAAGCTATCACTTTTGACGAAAATCTAAACCACTATATCGGTTTGGCATGGAACGGCTGATTATAGAAATCGAGTCGAAAGAATTTTGTGCTAACGAACTATTTTACTATCATAGAAACCGAGCAAGTCAATAGCATCGAGTTGTTTGATTTGCTTGTTGAATATCTTCAGAGAATTATTTAGTTTTCGTTTGCGTACCTGATATTTTCCTTTGGGAAACGTTTCAGAAACGCTTAAATATAAGAAATTTGCAACACATGAAGTTCGAGCAAGAACTCGACCCGGTAAAACTATCTCGATTTACAAAATACGAAATTTTGCTCGGTATGATAGCGATAGTGATTGTATCGACTTCTTGATTCCATTTACATAATAGGACTTATAGTTTCCGTTCCATCGACATAAATATCAATTCATTCCCGATGTCACTGAATGTTGCGGCCGCAAATATCACCTTTCATTGCGTCCTAAAATCATAAACCCAATACTCGAATGTACCGTTGCCCAAGTGTGTGTAATGAGCAACACAAAAATGAGATCGGGCTGGACACAAACCAGGAAAACATCCACACAAACACCCGTATAAACGTCTGACGCGGTGTAAGTGATATTCCTCTGAATGGAATTTTGTTCTCTTTCAATGTCAGTTGATGGATGAATATTTCGAAGATGAGTATTAATATTTCGGGTGTTCAGTAAAATAAAGCGCTGTCAGTAAAATAAATATGAAATTTTGCTACCCTGATCAAAAGAAACATGGTTCAGTTTATTTTTACCATTTAATGTATCTACGGAGCAGGAACTAGCATTAGTAGACCCAATACTGTCGTCTGGGTTGCATCAAACTAACGACCTACTGAACTCGAACGATAAACTCCTAAACTTCTTCACTTGACATTTGTTAACAAACCTGACCGTGTAAATCTCGTTGATTACCCATCGGAGCTCCTTAACCCTTTCGTTACGAGCGTCGTCTTTAGACGACATGAAATTCATACTGCTCTTCGATCACACGAGCGCGATGTGCATACTTTTCGGCGCAGTGCTCCGTACAGGGGTAGCACTTTGGGGGAGCACACTGCCGTAATGGAAGGGTTAAAATTGACGACCACCATAAGCCGTTGCCTTCAACTATTAACTTTCTTTTCGAAGGCGACTCTTCTTCTCGCTCTGAGCTTGATTTTTCTTGCTGAGACTATCATACTTTAAGTAACAAAATTTCTTCTCTTGATAGGGATCCCTCATTTGACCATGCATCGCCGTATCTATTTTCTACATCGCTGAAAACGCCATATTTATAGTGTATAAAAATTTGAACTAAATTGTTAGGGAAGCAGTTCCGCTGAAGGCTCGACGTTCTTGGAATTTCAATCAACCCTGGTGAACTCCAACGAAAAGCGGGTATAAATGTCTCACAGAAAAAAGCGTAATTTCTATTATCAATTAATATTTCGTTTTCGTTTTTCGAGATTTATTTTGAGGTAATAGGGGCGAAGTCCCCATTTAACGAGGATAAGAAATCGAGGCGGCCAAAGCCGCGAAGATGACGCGTTCCCAGTCCACCGCTGACCCGCCGTCGGAAGTGACGGTGTCTCGTACGCAAATCTGTGTTCCACTAATTGCCCGGTTAGTTTGAAGCATAGGATACGATCCTTTAGCAAGGTTCGGTCAAGCTTTAGCAAGCGTCGGACGGCATACGTTTGCCCGGCGTAAAATTATAACAAAATCAATACATACTCGCGCGCAGTATCACAGACCGTCTTCTACCCATGATGTTTTTTTCCGCGCCGCAATATTTCTAGCCTACTACACTTTTTCTGAGCGGTTGTTTCTGTTGCAGTTGATTTCTGGTGCAATTTATTGCTAGAATACACCCCAGTACATTGACTGTCTGCCATCTTATAATCTCCGGTTCCCAGCCCTCGCGTTGTATGAAGTAATATTTCATGAAGCGTTCAGTTCAGTAGATGTAACCAAAGGACCTGGTCCGGATCTCGTTCGTCTGGTCTTTATCAAGAACTGTGCAGCGATGCTCGCCAGACCGGTTTCAATGGTTTACAACCACTCTTTTTGTGATGGTATCTTTTCTGAGGCTTAAAAATTTGCGTCGTTAACTTCTGTCCACAAGAAAGGCAGCTTTCATAGTATCGGAAACTATCGCCCGATATCTATTTTAAACTGCATCGCGACAATCACGCCACCTTATGGTATATACTCGTATGTTGACCAACAGAATCGAGATGCTATTCACGTCGATTTCTCCAACGTTTTTGACAAAGTACCCCACGATCATCCTATTCTGAAAATAAAGGATGTGTCACATCGAATTGCATCACGGAAAAAACGCTGTAGAAATTCGCCCAGTTGACCGATCCTTTTGAAAATTTTGGACAGTAAAATAAAAACTATTGAACAACTTTTGGCATTTTCTTTTTATTCATACTTCGAGCCCAAGCCCGTATGCTCGCACCTTCCTCTTTACCTCGTCCATAAGGTACAACGTCAGGTTGTAGTTTTTTTTAACAGAAATCCATTTTCTCTTGAAGTCCGCCTCCGATTTGACAACTTTTGGGTTCTTCCGGAGGGCCTGCTTCATAATCGCCCAATATTTCTCTATTGGGCGAAGCTCCGGCGCGTTGGGCGGGTTCATTTCCTTTGGCACGAAGGTGACCCCGTTGACTTCGTACCACTCCAACACGTCCTTTGAATAGTGGCACGAAGCGAGGTCCGGCCAGAAGATGGTCGGGCCCTCGTGCTGCTTCAATAGTGGTAGTAAGCGCTTCTGTAGGCACTCCTTAAGGTAAACCTGCCCGTTTACCGTGCCGGTCATCACGAAGGGGGCGCTCCGCTTTCCACAAGAGCAGATCGCTTGCCACACCATTGTACTTTTTGGCAAACTTGGATAGTTTCTGCTTGCGAATCTCCTCCGGAACGCTGAATTTGTCCTCTGCGGAGAAGAACAACAGGCCCGGCAGCTGACGAAAGTTCGCTTTGACGTAGGTTTCGTCGTCCATTACCAGGCAATGCGGCTTCGTCAGCATTTCGGTGTACAGCTTCCGGGCTCGCGTCTTCCCCACCATGTTTTGCCTTTCGTCGCGGTTAAGAGCCTTCTGAACCTTGTATGTACGCAGGCCCTCCCGCTGCTTGGTCCGCTGGACGAATGAACTTGACAAATTCAGCTTATTGGCGACATCCCGGACCGAACTTCTCGGATCACATCTAAACTGCTTAACTACGCGCTTGTGATATTTTTCACTGACGGAGCATCCATTTTTGCCGTTCTTCACCTTCCGGTCGATGGTTAGGTTCTCGAAGTATCGTTTTAGTACTCTGCTGACCGTGGATTGGACGACTCCCAGCATCTTACCGATGTCCCGATGTGACAACTCCGGATTCCAACTCCGGAGTGCACAGGATTAATTCACGACGCTCTTTTTCGTTCGACGACATTTTTCCAAATTTACGAAAAATTGACAGTGAAGTATGGCCAACGTGATCTATACACTCTTATCTGATTATAAGCGAAAGCTGAAGTTATAATTCTTAAAAATTAAATTTTTACAGCGTTTTTTCCGTGATGCAATTTGATGTGACACACCCTTTAGATAGACTTGGCTTTCCATCCTGGATTATAAACCTGTCATCCTCGTACTTATCGTCCCACAAAGCTTTTGTCAAAGTCCACGGTGCTAAATCCAATAAATTTACGATTCCATCTTGCATGAATACGTCTCGGTAACAATTCCGAGAGCGTATGCGATAGTTGAATTTCTGGGACTCAACACTGCTTATTTCGATGATATAAGGTAAAAACAATCCATTAGACGCTTGCTGCCAAGTTTTCAACGAAGTATCTGAACTGAGTTTTAATATCAGTAATTTAATCTATAAGAGTAGAATCAAGTCTCTTTAAGCAGTCTGTACAACCATTTAGTCCAAGACGTTTGACATTAAATAGATAAATAAACGATACGGAAATGTCGAAATTCGCTCATGGAAAAAGAACTCATGATTGAGGTTTGGTTCGATGCAGTGATCTATAACCAAGAACCGTGTCACCATGCACCTCAATTGATCACATTGTCGAGCATATGGGGAGGGTCCTCTATTCCAGTTTTTTTTTTAATATTATTGCCAACCCTGGTCGTTGATACCATGTAACGATACCCGCGTTAGAGAAGGGCTGCGTCTACCAGCAGGTCGGCGTCTGATTTGAAGAGACTTTTAATTCCGAACTGGGAGTATTGACACATCAGAGGCAACTTTCCTACCTTTGAAAGAAATCAATCATGACGATCAATTCGAAACACTGTTAGCACTGTTCTGTCCAATGGACATAATTGTGGTATAACTAAACTCAAATGAAGGTTGTTTGTAAATAAAGAAAAATAAAATTGTTTATAAAGTATTTTATAATTACTGTTACATAGCTGCTAGCTTTATCTTTTCGCTTTTTTTCTTCAAATCAAAAATAGTGTTTCTTAGTAGTGTTTGCACGTTTGCACGCTCTCACGATCAACCGAAGTAGCGTCGTACCCACCCTTTCCAATTGGAGGGATGCCTTTGATTCGAATCGTTTTGTGAGATCTCACTCCTTTATCTGGTTTCCCTTTTTCTTTCTCTCGTTTGTTTTTCTTCTTCTCTTTTTTCTCTCCATTCATGCTTCAACATTGCAGAACCACCGAAACGTACTGCCCGGATGCGATCGGCCACGTTCTGGCGACACACATCGGCAAGCGAACCCGCATCCTCGACGGGTCCTTCACTTACGTCGAGCTGATGAAGCACTACAGCTCCTCACTCGATGACCCCGAGTGGCAGAAGGAGAATCTGTTAGTATCATTTCGTGTCCTGTGGCGACTTTCGAGAGTACACCGATTTGTTTTTATTCGTGGTTGTTGCACTCTCCGAAAGAAAGCCGCGTTGATTGTGACGATCGATTTGTAGTTTATCTGTTTTTGATTCTTTATTTTGGTTCCCGTTTGTGATGTCGATTCTAGTACGAAATGTGATATCATCAGTTATCATTTGTTTTTTTTTTCTCATTTCTGTGGTTACTATTAATCAATGCGAATGAGTTTTTTGTAGGGTTTAGTTTTACAGAATAAATGTGCCTTGAGAACAAATATTCTGACGATAAATGAAGTCTGTGTTAGAAAAAAGAATCCTCAACCTTAGGAACGATACTAGGTTAAACCTGGCAACATATCGACACAGCTTCACACGCAACGGCAACCTGCATCAATTTCTCGCTTACAACACGCCACATTTGGAAATCACTTTTAGCGGTAATTCGGTTCCTCATTACATTTGCTCGCAAGCACAGAGGAAAAAATACGAAACAATGCTGATGCTGTTTATTCACAGGCAATCCACACTGCGCTAACGTTAGTATCGTCACGTAAAAACTACACTCCGCAAGCTCACACTTAGCGCAACAAGATGGAAACTCAAACCGTGACCCTGAAAAAGCACTCCAAATGGAACGTTTTGCTCTATTCTAGTTTGCTTTTTTCCCCTCTAATCTGGATCGTAACCCGCGCGCATCTCGTGGTACCCAGAGTGCGAGAGGAAATGAAACATGATTCCTGTTCGTTACCGCAAAGGCGCAAAGTAAGGTATCTCCTCCCAGCAAGAAGTGGCACTTGGATCTAATAATCATGCCGGTCGGGCGCATCGTTTGCATACTTTATGACGAAAGAAAAAAAAACTCTTGCTCTCGGAGCAACCGAGAGGTGTGTACATGTTCGTTAGTGTTGTTCTGGTCACAGCCCAACCTACATGGTGAAGATATTCTGTTACAACTTTTCCACCATGGAACCTGACGTCCGTGGCTGACCCGGAAAGGCGAAACCGTTTGGGGTTTCGCGTTTTTTAATTAATTAGCGAGCGAGCACCAGCGATGTTATCATCCTTTGATGGTTGAAAAATATAGGTCGAGTGTTATGATCTGAGCTTACTCCATTGCATAGGTTATTAGTCAATTCAAGAGATTCTCATTTGGGAAAGCTTGACTTGTGACAAACAAATTTCTAGACCGATGACCAGTTTTCTTGATTAGTTCTCGAGCTATGCAGAAATTCATATTTCATTTGTATTTGTCTTAGAGAGGGGGGTGGAGTGTCGAATCACCTTCGAAATGTTTCTTCCCCATAAAAACTCCACATGCCAAATTTAGTTCCGTTTGCTTGATTAGTTCTTGAATTATGCGGAAATGTATGCTTCATTTGTATGGCAGCCCCTTTCCTCCCTCAGAGAGAAAGAGGAGTGTCTATGTGTCTAATTTGGTTTCATTTGCTTTATTAATTCTCAAGTAATGCAGAAATTCTTGTTTCATTTGTAAGCTAGACACCCCCCCCCACCTTAGAGAGGGGGGAGGTGTCTCAAACTATCATGAAAACCTTCCCCGGCCCCAAAAACCCCTACATATCAATTTTCCAAAAGAATCAGACAGACAGACAGACAGCCAAACCGATATAGTATTTCTCAGATTGTTGTCAAAAGTGGTAGTTTTGTTCATTATCGCTAATTATTAGGGTCGTATTATTATTTTTTTTTTTTTTGTTAGTGTGACCATTTCCATTTTAGAGTGGTCTGAAAAATCAATTTTTTCGCATTTTTGCCAAAAATCCATAACTTTTGAACCACTGTACCAATTCAGATGTACGATATATTAAATTAAAGCCAATTAGCTGGTCTTTTTCGGAAAAATACTACAGTTGCAGAAAATTTGAATTATGTTTTTATTATTATAGATTGTATTTGTTTTTTAATCGTTTTCGTGGTCTCGGGACCAAAGGCGCTATATTCTGGAAAGCTGAGAATTTTTCACATAGCATATTTCGGGGTTTTCTTTCGTTTTTGGGTTATTATTTTTCAAAATTGGTCCGAAAACCGAAAACCGATGGTCCGAAAAACCGTTTTTTTTCCACTACAAGAAATCATAACTTTTGATCTACTGGACCGATTCAGATGATCAACATATCAAATAAAAGCCAATAAGCTAGTCTTGTTTGAAAAAATATTACACTCTGAATAGAAATGGATTTTGTTTTCGTAATTATTGATTATATTTGTTTTCTATAGCTTACTTCGTTTCGGGAACAAGAGCGCCATATTTTTTTCTGAAAGCTGAGGTTTTTTCACATGATACATCCGAACACCAGAGAGGTGTTATTTTTCCTTTTTATGTTATGATTTTTCAAAGTTAACATGTTTTCAGTTTTATATCAATATTTCTATGCGACTAGACTGGATGTATGTGACTATAACCCAATTAATTGGCAAGTGTGTTATTTTTCCAAAAAATGCTAGCTAGTAGGCTTCAATTTGATTTGTCGATCATCTGAATCGGTCCAGTAGTTCTAAAGTAATTTTTTTTAAAAAAGTCATTTTTGGGAAAAAAGGCTAAAATGATTTTTTGAACCATCGGGTAACTTTGAAAAATCATTACTCAAAAACGAAAAAAACGCTTCCCTGGTTTCGAGATATGTTATGTGAAAAATCCTCGGCTTGCCATAAAAAATATAAAAAAATATAGCGCCCTTGGTCCCGAGACCATGAAAACTATAAAAAAACAAATACATCCAATAATGACAAAACCAAAACCTGATATTTTTGCAAGCGTATCATTTTCCCAAAAATGACTAGCTTATATCTTTAATTTAGCTTTAATTTGATATGTCAATCGTCTAAATCGGTTTAGTAGTTCACAAGTTATGAATTTTTGAAAAATGACACTTTTGAAAAAAAAGGAAAAAAAGTCGATATTTCGGATCACCCTAAAATGAAAATGGGCATCCTAACAAAAAAAAAATACGGGTCTAATATTTTGCGATAAAGAACGGAACTACCACTTTTTACGAAAATCTGAGAACTACTATATCAGTTTGACATGGAATGGCTTTATATATAGATAGTTTTCATACTGAAATATAGTTTTCCGTATTTGCACCACATTTTAGTTCTTTTTTTTGCGTTATCTGTGATTTTCGTTATTCTAGGTGACCTTGCTACTAATTTCTGCGAACAATCGTGGTTCTACTGTACATATTTTTAAACGGTTTTATTTAGCTTGCCCTTTAATCTGTTTGTATGTTTGTATGTTTGTAACATGTTTGTCTGTAGCGCTGACCCACATTAATAAAAATTTGACCCCCTTCCTGTTGACCGATTGATCTGAAATTTGCAACACACCTTTATCTCTGTAGTCAACCTTCCTTCCTAAATAAAACCATCAATTATAAATCCAAGATGGTGGCCGCTACAAAATGGCGGATCACCAGTGCTTGGATTTTGAATGAACTGAATATGAGCATATGCCCTTCATTCGTTTTCTCATTCATGTACGTTGCTCCCTTTGAACCATTCAACACTACGGTGCCAGGCGAATTGCCTTGATTCACTGCCATCGACATCGGTGAACCATCAACATTCGAAGCTTGAATTTTAAAAGAGGAGCTCGAGCATTCTAAGCTCATTCTTTCTTCTATTCGCTATGATACATACTTGTGGACGTCATCCACTCACAGCTGTAAACTAAATACAGGCGCTTGTGCTCTCTTAGCGGGCTGTGGCCGAGCCTTGGCTGCACATATGGTGCACGGGAGGAGAATTGAATTGAAGCATTTTTCTAGTTTCGCATTTATTTTATTCACAGCAAACTACTAGGCTTAAACGTGAAGTTTATTAAACTTTTAATGTCATAACGTTTTATTTGAACGTTACGTATCTTTCAGGTAATAATATGAAACTTGAACTATTAATGTTAGTTCAAATATTCTATTTATAACAAGTTAATCTACCTAACAATGGTTTTTGGCTAGAATTATCTCCACCAAAATAGGTTTTTCAGAAAATCATCATAATTTTTGAACTTCAATAGTTGGGCTATGTTGTTTCATTTAGGAATGTAACACGGATTACATTTTCCTTTTCAACTGCAAACCGGAAACTGGTGCGTTAGTGCGCTTTTTATAAAGTAAAAAACTTTAGTACGCGAAGATAAGCGCTTTGGTGTTGCATGTATTGACATAAACTTATATACAGTATCAGAACAAAGCCATTCCTTATACTTCTATTAGGCATGGTAGAGTTTGATGAAAGGCACAACTTGACAAACCTGACCCAAAAAAGTTATTCGATATACAATTTTGGACCTGTATACAGTTTGAAAAAGAAATATTTTTTTAATGTTTCGAATATGACTTATTTCGAAAAAAAAGTTTTAACGTTAAGGTGAAATATAAGTGCCTATTATAAGTACAGTGGGGTGAAAATCGTGACTTTCGAAGATTTAGTTGAATTTTTACCAGGAATTTTTTATATCGATATTGCAGCAAAATTAAGAAAGACAGAAGTTGGGTGTCGAAGAACAAATTGTAGAGAACTAGAGAACTTTAATCCAATCGATAGAAACAATAATGTTTATATTAATTTCTGGGATAAAACTAATAATAACATATTGAAAATTACCAACTTTTAAGTTTTTCACTTCCAAAATGTTATTTAAATACACTAATTTAGATGTTCCAGTACTTTATTCTTTAGCGTACTTTTTAATGTAGATCAGAGTCTGAAACAACAATAAGTTCTATAACTCTGTCATTGTTGAAATTCAAACATATGCGTAGAAGGATTTTTCTCATCAAATATGATCGTCTATCATCTCCTGAAAGATTCTGAATAAATTTATTTTTTTCGTATGAGAAAGGTGTGACTTTAAGAAATGAATAAAAAAATTAAATTCTACTTTTATATTAAAAAAAAACGAAAATATATGCATAAAAAACGAATAGAACAATGTTTTTGACTCGATAAAATACAGAATTCGATTATATACAGTTCAAAGTTCGTAAAAAGTTCGGTATGTATATTAGCAAATTTCGAAACTGTAAGAAAGTATGAAACGCTGTTGAAAACTATAGAGAAACTGCTATACGCGATGTCCAGAACAACAACGACATACTGCTTCGCATAGTAGTTTCAAAACAATTGATTGTTATTTCAAGCATTAATTCCAAGAGTATAAATCTAAACATTTGATTTTTAAACGATTTGTTAATAAAACTTGTCATTATCGATGCGCGTTTTTATTAAAAACATAATCGAAGTTACAGAAAGACATAGACAAGTTTGTTAGAAAAAACATATCGTTCCTATTACACGATATTGCAATGAATTCGAAGTTTTGAGGTAAGTTTACTGCTTGCTTTATTCACGTGAATACATTCCTCGTACAGCGAAATACAGCAAATATGTACAGTGTTGTCTACCGTAAATTTCTTGGTGGAAGGAGTAATATTACATATCAATCCAGTATATAACGTATGAACGTTAAGTTATGAAATATCATTAAAGATAATTATACAGTAATTCAAGTGAGAATGAAAATATCTTATAATTTATCGAACATTGCATCGCTCACCCAATCATCACATTATATTCATATAAACTTAAACTCAAAACATATGAAGGAGTACCTTATGAATCTGCTTCAAAATAATGTCGACGATATTAATACAAAAAGTGCGACACACGGATCGCGCGCATTTCTAAAATATAGATTCTAGCTGGCTCAAATGAAATACGCTTGAGGAATTATTTGCATTCAAATTCAGTAGCACACACTGAATTTGAATGATTCAACTGCAAACTGGCACTTGAATCTCATATGCTACTGAACCAAATATACTGCTTACAGCCTACGTTCAGGGGATAAAAAAGAATTGCTAGACTCTCTTCCAAATAGTCTCACGACTCTTTAGCGTTATGAGCACAAATTCTTCAGCACATATGGATGGACACAATCGTTCTCACTTTTATTTCTCGTGTGGTATCTTCAGCGCGAACAGCAGTTGCTTGGTACGTTAGTGTGAGAGCTTTAGAGCAACTGAACTGTTTTACGGTTCGTTCATTCAAATTTGAATGAATGGTGAAAGCACTGCGGATCACATATTTTCTCAAAACTTCATCAATATGGGTTTTCCAAAACCCCAGCAATATGGGTATCAAATGAAAGGGCTTGACTAATAGAACACAGTTATCTATGAAAAATGCAAATCTATGATGGCTGCCACTATCAAATGGCGGGCTGCATATTAGGCTGTCAAAAAAGTCCTGCGGTATTTCCGCGAGGTGTCGTTGTAAGCGCGTAGTTCTAGTTGTATTCATTGTATCGAGTCATACTATAGCTTGTTGGAAAGGTATTTTTGCGCGCTATAATATAGTCCTTGACAGTGTTTTGTTTGGTTAAGTCGTTCGTGAGTTATAGTGTCGCAAATATGGAGCAAAATAAAGAGAAAATCCGACATATTTTACAGTACTACTATGACAAAGGCAAAAATGCATCTAAAGCTGCCAATAAAATTTGTGCAGTTTATGGACCCGATACAGTTTCCATTTCCACCGCACAACGATGGTTTCAACGTTTTCGTTCTGGTGTAGAGGTCGTCGAAGATACGCCACGCTCCGGAAGGCCTGTCGTCGAAAATTGCGACAAAATCGCTGAATTAGCCGAGAAAGACCGGCATAGTAGCAGCCGTAGCATCGGCCAAAAGCTGGGGATAAGTCATCAAACCGTTATTAACCATTTGAAGAAGCTTGGATTCACAAAGAAGCTCGATTTATGGGTGCCACACACGTTGACGCAAAAAAACATCTTTGACCGTATCGACGCATATGAATCGCTGCTGAATCGCAACAAAATCGACCCGTTTCTGAAGCGGATGGTGACTGGCGATGAAAAGTGGGTCCCTTACGACAATGTGAAGCGCAAACGGTCGTGGTCGAAGCCCGCTGAAGCGGCTCAGACGGTGCCCAAGCCCTCATTAAAGGCCAGGAAGGTTCTGCTGTGTGTTTGGTGGGATTGTCAAGGAATAATCTATTATGAGCTGCTTCCCTATGGCCAAACGCTCAATTCGGACCTGTACTGCCAACAACTGGACCGCTTGAAGGTAGCACCCATGAAGAAGAGGCCATCTTTGATAAACAGAGGCCGCATTGTCTTCCATCAGGACAACGCCAGGCCACACACTTCTTTGGTGACGCGCCAGAAGCTCCGGGAGCTCGGATGGGAGGTTCTTTTGCATCCGCCGTATAGTCCGGACCTTGCACCAAGTGTCTACCACCTGTTTTTGTCCATGGCGAACAAGCTAGGTAGTCAGAAGTTAGCCACAAAAGAGGCCTGTGAAAATTGGCTATCCGAGTTTTTTGCCAATAAGGAAGCGAGCTTCTATAACAGGGGTATTATGAAGTTGGCATCTCGTTGGGAACAAGTTATCGAACAAAACGGCGCATATTTGACTTAAAACAGATGATTACTAATTTTATGAACAAATGAAAATTCAAAAAAAAATACCGCAGGACTTTTTTGACAGCCTAATATTTTCTCAATACCCGATTAATATGGGTATCAAATGAAAGGGCTTGAATAGTAGATCACAGTAGATCATGAAAAATCCAAATCCAAGATGGCCGCAATCACAAAATAGCAAATTACATACTTTATTAAACGGTTTTATTTAGCTTGAACTGTTCGTATGTATGTTTGTATGTATGTAGGTAGGGTTGTCCCACATCAATAGAAATTTGACCAATAGGAACTGATTTATAAAATACCTTTATCTCTGCTGTCATTTTAAAACTACTTATCTTGAAAATCCAATTTGGCCGCCGCTACAGAATAGTTGATTCCATATCATCCCAAAAAAAGGTTGATTGAGATATGTGTATCAAACGAACGAACTTGACTTGGAGAACACACTATGTATTTTCTGCAATCCACTCAATATCGGTATCAAATGAAATTTTTTGACTGATAGAATACAGTACAATGGTTTTATTGTAGAGAAATATTCTAATGAAACAGATAATGTACTAAAAACTAGAAAATAAAATAAGTGAAAAAAACCTTTTTTTTTATTTTAGTCTTATCAATGCCCTAGACTAATGAAGAAGAGGTGTGATAACTATTAAAGATTAAAGAAACGACCATGTACATTTTGTTTATTGTACAAAAAAAATAACCTATGCAAAGTTCCAGCTCATGATTTGGGGGTGCTTCAAAGCGCTCAAAGTTTTGATTTTTTCATTCATTTCAGGAAATTTGGAAAATCGATTTTTTTTTCGATGCCAAATGACTTAAAAATGCATAAAACGTCGAGATATATGGTGTTATATCGAATAAAATGGCCGAAAATCGACTTTTTGGACCTTAGCCTGAGGGGCCAAAAATTCAAAACTTTGAGTGCCCCGCCCTTCTCCTTCGAACAAAAAAATCGCAACTAAAATTGGTCATGAAAAATCAAAAAATGCCAAAATTCTACATAGAGAAAGTTATAGAGTGTCAGACCCGCGCATAGACGATTCTGCGTATAAATTGTTCTATATCCAATGTATCCAATTTCATACGTGGACCTCTCCCCGTTCACGACACTTTTTTCAAAATGGTTCGTTTGTCCTGTCACACAGTATATATCGATCCCCTTTTTAATTGACCAATCCAACCAGATCGTCCGCCACTTTCCTGTTGATAAACTGGCGCGTGGCGAGTCCGGACAGCCCGGACCAATTATCCGGGCTGTGCTTCGGAATACACTGCGAATAAATTATTTAAATTCTTCTCGCTCGGTCTAGACCGCCACTAGACCTGTAATCAATCCTTGTTTTGTGGCGAACGAATAATGTATAATTTATAACTTAATATAAAACGTGATACTCTTGTCATTCGCTGCGTCATATTTTGTTAACACATCCGTATCAGTTTGAGCCAATTATTCTAAAATAATTAGTCAGTGGAATCTTCCTTGAGATGATGTAATGCTACAAATATACTTCTCACGCCTTTGGCGCTCGCGTTGAAATTTAAACCGTCTAAACCAGTGTACATACTCATAGTCAACTGACTATCTGACTGACTATATTCGTATTCAGTTGGTAATGACTTCTAGCTTCTTCACGCAGTTTCTCCGCCAAAACGACTAAACAGTCAATCGAGCCCTGATTCTGTGGATGAAATTGATGTACCACAGTCCCCATAGGCATCACACAGTCCTCCATGATTTTCAACTACTCTTTTCTTCAAATGAAAACTTTCCTCAGTGCATTTTTGTTGGCACAAGTGTAATAACTATTATGTGATATTGTTGAACAGAGATAGAACCGCATCACGACTGGCATCCTCATACGTCGTTTACAGATGACAATTAGCTCGTTATTACATTTGCATTAACGATTTTTAATTATGATCCCCTGGGCAATGTATCTTATTGCAAAGCTGACAAAATTGCAAAAGCTATTCGAAAAATATGTCTCAAACACAATTTAATCTATTTGAATATTGGAATATTTTTTTCTATTTTGAATCTTTTTCTATACAAACAAATGATGACAATTGATGGCAAAGCTTTCCGCGAGTGCATCTTTGTTGGCACAAAAAATTATATGTTCGGATCAAAAATTGGAACGTTGCTTACACTTAGGAAAAATCATACACACTGAAAACTAATAAACAACAATGGCACTTGTACAAGAAAAAAATGAAAGCATTGTCCGACACATTTTAGTGCCATTAACACCATCCGTTAGATGAAATTCTGTAAAATTACTAGTCCATTTAATAGGTAACTAATCCAAACAGTACTAATTGCGCATCCATTTCCTGTCTTGCAGATACGAGCGGTTGCTTCGCCGTGCGAAATCGGAAGACCTATCGGAAGTGTCCGGCATTGGCTGCCTGTACCAGAGTGGCGTGGATCGTCTTGGCCGACCGGTGATAGTGTTCTGTGGCAAATGGTTCCCCGCGCATAATATCGATCTGGAAAAGGTACTTGGGTGTAGTTTTTACTGTTCATAACTAATGATACACATTTTGATATTTTTTGTAGGCCCTACTGTATCTGATATATCTGCTGGATCCCATTGTCAAAGGTGATTACGTGATTGCCTATTTCCACACCCTCACCAGTTCGAACAATTACCCCTCGCTGCAGTGGTTGAAGGAAGTTTACAGCATATTGCCGTACAAGTGAGTATTGATTTACCATAATTCTGCGTTATGCCAGAAAATATTATAAGTTATTAGCCGAAACAAATCTATTTTGTCAATAATCATAAACGGTTTCACTAATAGGAATTTGATTTTTGTGAAGACATGACGACATAGTTTTGTCTTAAGAAAATATGAATCGATTGCACGGTTAGTATCGAGGGTCATTATGTTACGATCATCCCCTCTCGCTAGCATGTATTTCGTCTTAGACACACTGATACTAAGCCCAATCAGCCCTCATTCGTGTTTCAGTCGGCAATACAAGTCTGTTACCGTTGCATGTATACTTTCGATTATGGTTATGGCGAATCAGATAAGCTTCCATCGCCTTGTCGAAGTTTTTTGAGATTCTCAAACGGTTCCGACAGATTTCCTGAGATCCGCACACTGCACTGCACACCGTTCACCGTTGCCTGAACAAGTCCTGTCAGCTTTTGAGAAAACGCGTGCTCATTCGTGTTTCTTCATAGCTACCGTTGGTCGATAGTAATCATATGCGGCTTTGAAGTCGTTTAAGACGTGGGGCGTAGGAACTTGATATTTGTGACTCTTTTAGAAGATATGCCACAGGCTAAACAAATGGCCCGTCTCCAATCATCCGTCTCCACATGCAAATGGCGCTATTTTATAGGCAACATTCATGATCGTGATTGCACGACAGCATCTACCAACGTCTCCGAAGGCGTTATATGCGGAGAACAAAATACCCCGCTGCTGGACTGGTCATCCTGTACTTTAGATTGCAATCCCATTGAGAAGCTCGGGGGAATCTTGGCTTACAATTTTTTCCACTTTCCGTTTTTAAACGGTTTTATTTAGCTTGCCCTGTAATATGTTTATATGTTTGTAACATGTTTGTCTGTAGCGCTGACCCATATTAATAGAAATTTGACCCCCTTTCTGTTGATCGATTGATCTGTAGTTTGGAACACACCTTTATCTCTGTAGTTATTATAAAACTGTGTATTTCATTATCTTGAAAATCCAAGATAGCGGCCACTACAAAATGGCAGTTCACAAATTTTCTCAAAACCTAATCAATATGGATTTTCCTAAACCCCATCAATACGAGGGTCGTTCAAAAAGTTTCAGTGCCTCAGAAATCGCGGAAAAACAAATTTAGGACAAAAAACAAGGTGATTTTCGTAAGCTACGTTTTATTTTCTATATTTGTACATAATCGCCGTAACGTTCGAGGCATTTTTCATAGCGTGGCACAAGTTTTTCTATTCCGAGCGCGAAGTGCGGGGCGTCCACGTTTTTAAGTACGATGTAACGAATCGTTGACATCAAAACTCCATTAATATGAAAGGGCTTGAATAGTAGATTACAGTAGATCATAAAAAATCCAAATCCAAGATGGCCGCAATCACAAAATAGCAAATTACATTATTAAACGGTTTTATTCAGCTTGAACTGTTTGTATGTCTGTAGGGTTGTCCCGCATTAATAGAAATTTGACCAATAGGAACTGACCGAACTTATAAAACACCTTTATCTCTGCTGTCATCTTGAAACTGCCTATACCATGATCTTGAAAAATCCAATTTGACCACCGCTACAAAAAAGCTGATTCCATATTATCTCAAAAAAAAGTTGAATGTGATATGTGTATCAAACGAACGGACTTGACTTGTTAAACACACTATGTATTTTTTTGCAATCCACTCAATATCGGTATCAAATTAAATTATTTGATTAATAGAATACATTACAATGGTTTTATTGTAGAGAAATATTCTAATTAAACAGATAATGTACTAAAAAACTAGAAAAAAAATAAGTAAAAAAAACTTTTTAAGTTAAACGGTTTCATTGTGATTAAACATAATAACGTACTAAAAGCTAGAAAATATCTAGGCAAGTAGCAGTTAGCAGTTATCACACCTCTTCTTCATTATTCTAGGGCATTGATAAGACTAAAATGAAATCGTGGGGCACGTTGGATTTACATTATCCACAATTAGCGACTTCATCATATGGTTCCAACAGGACATTTACCCCTCCCCAAATTCACCTCGAAGGTTGCGAAGCGCTATTTCCAGTCCAAAAAGATTAAAATGCTTGAGTGGCCACCCCAGTCCCCAGACCTCAACCCCAGTGAGCATCTATGGACAATACTGGATAAAAAATCCATTGTACGAGTATGCATGCAGCGTAGGATGCGATTCCTCAAAAAATGTTGCATAATTTGATCGAAAGTATGCCCAAACGACTAATAGCAGTAATGGATCTTGGAGGACATACTTAATATTGATATATTATCCAAGAGCGTCGTTTCATTTTCAATGTTCTGTTTTTATCATGTTTATTACTTTTTTTTTATTTCCTAAGCTAAATCACTGATATTTGAAACAAAAAAAGAAGAATGGTTTGGAGTAATATAAATTTGAAAATGAATACAAACAACAATGGCTTGTTTTGCATACAAATTACAGTGAATTTTCCAAAAAAAATCATGAAAAAGTATTTTGCGTAATACTCTTTATTTTTTTTCTTTCCAAAACTGTATTTTACTGTGTGATTTCCCTTTTAGTTTCACTCTAGATAGCTATCAGCCAAAACCATGTGTTGAGGATGAGATTTTATATTAAAACTAGCTGACCAGGCAAACTTCGTCCCGCCCAAAATTTGTTTTTTGTTATCAATACCTTCAAACATCCACGTTTTCTTACTATGAGCAAGTTCATGGGTCCAATCGCAGAACTTTTCATTGATTGATCTTCTAATCGACCCCGTTGAATTTACCTTTTACTATAAAATTCCTAGTATTACTAACAAAGCTCACCATTATAATATCAGATCATTTTCAGACATAATTCTCGTTCAAGATTTTTCAGCCACTTGCAAATACCATGTTTCTCCCTTACATGGAATAAATGTTTTATACAGAAAATATGATAGAATAAAAAAAGCCTTAAATCGGACAATTCTTTCCTCGAGTTCTGCTCGTATCAACACATTCGGTGATACTTTTTTATTGGTGTAGATAGAAGAAGATATAGGAGTGCGTTTCATCACATTAAAATCCATTTCCAGTTTCGAACAAAGATCAAAGACCAAATCACCTACGCTCCAATGTTATTCCGTCGATATTTTCGGAAAAATATGGGAAAGTTGGATCTGATAAAATGTTCTTTACTGACGGTTCATTCATAAACGGGTCAACTGGCTTCGGCATCTTCAATGAAAATTCCAGTGCCTCTTTCAAACTCAAAGATCCTTGTTCCGTGTATGTCGCTGAACTGGGTGCGATATATTACGCATTAGGGATCATTGAAACATTGCCCATCGACCACTATTTTATTTTTTCAGACAGTCTCAGCTCAATAGAGGCAATCCGCTCAATGAAAGTTGATAAACGCTCATCTTATTTCCTAACAAGAATAAGGCATCTATTGAGTGTTTTGGTCGAAAAATTATTCAAGATTACCTTAGCATGGGTTCCCTCTCATTGCTCGATTCCGGGGAATGAGAAAGCGGACTCGCTAGCTAAGGTGGGCGCTTCAGAAGGCACACTTTTTGAAAGGCAAATTGCTTATAACGAATTTTTTCACATTCCTCGTCAGGACACACTCGTTAGTTGGCAGCGCATGTGGAGTGAAGATGAGTTCGGTCGTTGGTTACACACGATTATCCCTAAGGTCTCGACGAGTGCATGGTTCAAGAGATTGAATGTAGGTCGTGATTTCATTCGCGTGATATCTCGGCTTATGTCCAATCACTACAACCTAAACGCGCATCTCTATCGCATTGGGCTCGCAGCAAACAATCTTTGTGATTGTGGCGATGGCTACCACGACATCGAGCATGTTGTCTGGTCGTGTATCCGGTTCCATGCTGCTCGCAGACAGACAATCGGATATCCCCGTCCGGGATATCTTAGGTAGCCGGGATCCTGATCTTCTGCTTCATCTATACCTGTTCCTCAGAAACGCCGATGTCAACGTTTAATGATGTTTCCTTCGTTGTGTCCCCGTTTCATATCCCTCCTATCCGATCGATAAACTTTTACTTAGTCGCGGCAATACATACACACACTCTTTACAGATGCACGGGCCAAAGGTTGTGCAGTCCACTGATCGTTCAACAAGAGCCAAAGGTTGTACCGCTCATGACAACTCTACACGAACTGATGATTGCGCCGGCTAGTGACCATTCTATCCTGGATTCCTCGAGTCGAGAAAGACGCACCACGCTAGATATGGGGTACAGACTAGGGAGCGTTGCTGATTAATGGTCAGCTGCATCCCAATAGGAAGTAGCCCGTGTCGGGCACACGTATAGAGCATCGAAGACTGCAACATACCAATTATGAGAACACTTGTAATACTAACCTCGAGCCAACCGCGAGTAATCGGTTACATATTACTAACATAGTTGTAAGACAAAAATTGTCAAAGTATTGGACTCCCGGCCCCGTCAGGCTAACGCCACATGTGCCTTAATAAAAAATATATTTTGGAAAAAAAAAGATCAATTTCGCTAGCGCATCACATCAAATGGACTAACAGCACTTGTAGTATATAATGTAATTGTAGAACATATGGGAATTTAATTTTCTGAATTTTCCCTTTTTCGTTCAGAGTTTTCCAAAAACTTTCAGTTGTCATGTTTGGTTGGAATATTTTTGGTTGAAATTTATGTAATATTTTTATGGGACCCCCTCTCCATTCCAGAGGAGGGAGGGATGTCCTACCATCATAGAAACATTTATCATACCCAAAAACCCTCACATCCTAAATTGTGCGTGATTAGTTCTCGAGTTATGCAGAAATTTGTGTTTCATTTGTATGGCAGCCCCCCCTAAAAGAGGAGGGAGGAGTATCTAACCACCGTAAAAACATTTATTGCACCCTAAAACCTCCACATTCCAAATTTGGCTCAATTTGATTGATTAGTTTTCTAGTAATGCAGAAATTTGTGTTTCATTTGTATGGCAGCTCCCCCTTAGAGAAGGGGGTGGAGTGTCTAACCACCGTGAAAACATTTATTGCACCCTAAAACCTCCACATGCCAAATTTAGTTTCATTTGCTTGATTAATTCCCGAGTAATGTAGAAATTTGTGTTTAATTTGTATTGCAACTATTGAAATGTACGTTATCGCAAATAGCTGCCAAGTTTATTATGGCGAAAGTATAGAGACATGTTTTATGGACGTTTTTCGAGCACTGAACAGACAAACCAATGATATTTTCAATATGAATTATTTTACTTTTTAATTCCTCTTTTCAGAATATAACAATATTTAACAAAAAATAAGTGGGTTGAGTTGAAAGAGTCCCAATTCCATGGCGTACCACAAAAAAATCCAGTAGATTCCTAATCAGTAGACTCTGCTATGGTTTGAATCTCATATAAGCCTAAAAATGTTTTTCACCAAAATGGCCGCAGTTTGAAAGTAAAAACAACTTTTTTTTTGCAAATCTTCCTCAACTGTACTTTTTTTTCAGAAATCTGTACTGAAACCGCTACCATTGGAATGTTAGTTGCAAAGAAAAATCTGTTTTCTTAGCATAACATATATTTCTTTAGCCTCAATTTTCTCATCTGTTTGATGATATTTATACTTACTCTTGCTAAACTTAGACTGCTTACTAATAGTTGTTTAACAATTTCGAGCTTCCACACAAATGCCTACACCCTAAATTGATTTTTAGCTCATGTTTTGTCATCCTGATTTATGACATTAAATGAGACATTACATAACAGAAAATGTCATGACTCACACATACTGGTAAGCATTTGTATAATTGTCATTTCCACGATCCGTACACAATAAAAACATTGTATATTACATACGTCAGATCAATTCTCGAATACTGTAGTATTGTATGGTCCCCCTACATAACTTCACACGAAGACAGAATTGAATCTGTACAAAAACAATTTTTGTTATTTGCACTTCGTAAACTAGGCTGGTTTTCATATCATCTACCTCCATATGAAGCACGCTGTATGCTAAAAAATATTAAAAGCCTAAAAGAACGTCGGAACTCTGCCATGATTCTATTTATTATTGATATCATATCACAACGAGTGGACTCAAAAGAAATATTAGGAAACCTAAATTTTTACGCACCGATTAGGAACCTGAGGAACTCTAACATTTTTTACATAGATTATCGAACAACGAATTATGCCAAATACAGTCCTATTAATCGTATGATGAGCCTCTGTAACGAACACAGTGAAACAATTGATGTAAGCATGTCAAGGTCAATGCTCAAAGACTATCTGAATAGAATAAGATATCGTTAAATTTCACTGTAATATTTGGGCAGCATATTTAGTCTACGCTGGTTTGACGAAATAAATAAATAAATAAAAAAAAAATTTATTCTGTTAAAATTGTCTTTTAAATTAAACGGATAAATTATCCAGCCAGCTCTCTTTAGATTTTTAGTTTTAAGTAGTATTAAGAATGTATCGGTCTACAATTTAGATTGACGACAATAAAATAAAAAATAAAATATACATGGTACAGCAATATAAGATTAATACGAGCGAGCGAAACAAAAGACTAATAGATATTGTTCTCCTTCATGCGCTCCTTTTTTACTCTTAGAAAACACCTCCCAACTTTATTTTATAATCAGGTGCAATATTATCACGTATTTGCTGAACAACTGCTGAAGCATCATTAGACATGTGGATAGCGTGGTCGTGTAAAATAGCTTTGCATTCCAGCCGGCCTTGGTTCGATCCCCATTGACGTCGTATGGACTTTTTTTTTGGCACAATCCCAAAAGAAATGAGAAAAGAGAACTGAAAGAGATGTCTGCACGCATACATAAAAACCATTTTTAAGCTTTTAAAACAGCTCATTATTTGCGCATTTGACTCTCCAGCACACAAAATGGCATCATTTCTGCCAAAGATGACATGTTTTCTGCCAACGCTAGTTTAGGTGTAGAAGCTCACCCGATAAACACTCATTAACTGTTATAAAACTATTCAGTTGAATAATGGCCGAACAACAGCATTAAGTGCTTAATGAAACGATATGCTTAACTACACCTGCTATGCTTGTTAAACAGAATAAAATTAAATCGAACAAATTTTGACAAACATTTAGAACGTTCTTTAGACAGCTGCATTTGCCAATGATTCCTTTGAGAATATCCCCCTGTAGTAGTAAGATAGAAGGTGGTTTTTCAGTTGTCTAGCAAAGCAAGTGGTGCGATGGAGGTGATAAGTTTGTATCTCGGTCATTTTATTGGGTTTTTTTCCAAAAGCTTATAGAAAGCTGAGCAAGTTTCGTCTAGCAGCCGTAAAAGACTTTTGCAAGCGCCTGACAAGGTGCTGAAAAGCGAATTCTATTTATAGGAATTTATAGAATAGAAAAGAGAAAATAATGCAGTCAGACGAAGATCGTCCTTTTCATAGCGCCGTCTAAGTACAACTAAACAAATCAAAAGATGGCTGAACAACCGTTTCCACCACCAATTGGATAAATGTTTTCCTAACTTTTTGAATGTAACGAACAAGACTAACTAAATCGTTTAAGTTGAATAATTTCTTCTTATTTGCGTGTGGTTTTGATGGCAAATAGTTCAAACATAGTACCAATATTGAAGATTAGCCATCGAAGCGTCAAAGTGCGAAAATCAGTCCTTTTGAGACTTCCAATTTTTTCATTAATAATGTACATGTGTCTTTTCTGCAACAGTAATTTCATCTCGTATCAGTTTCATTTTTGGGGCACGGTAATCGTTTTCCAGCTTTCGTAAATCTCCATCGTAGAGACCCAAAAACGATTCCACGATTACATTGATGCTTATTAGATTGGAAAAGATTCTGTACCCTACAGAATCTGCACCGAAAAAATCTGTCTTGTAGACAATCAAGAAACATGATGAAAACTTGTTCGAATTTCTAAACTAAAATACCCCCCCTAACTACATTGACCAACAAAGTTGCACATACACGACAATGAAACTGCATACCAACAATTTAATCAGACATTTCTGAACCTTGCGCACCGTGGTTTTGTAGAAACAGTTGAAGCTGATTCATTTTCTTCGCGAGAACAATACACAAGCAGATCATGTGTTGCAATTGGTTCCCGTATGTCAATGTTAAATTAATATTTCACTGAGTATTCTACTTGAACCATAGCGGAGATTTTTCTCACAGTTGACGCTCACTTGGTCACAGGTGATTATATTTTGTTCCGCCAGAACCATTTTTTCATTCGCAACCACTTCAATTTACCGTTAGCAACGCATAAAAACAACAATAAAGTGCGGGTGACGCAAAAATACAGGAGCAACCTCCAACAGGCGGCACGACGATCGAACAAAATTTCATTTTCCTTTATTTGGAGCAGAACCGCTGCTTAAAATCACGAATGGCTTATTTAGAACCAATAAGTTGATAATGGGCAGAAGCCTTAATTGCAATATTTCATCTCTCCGTATTATTTGTAGAACGAACGCAGCTTTTGAATTTTGTGTGACCGATTTACACGTGTTCGATTCATAGTGGTGAAGGATATTGTACCCTCCTTCCTTTTTTATTAAAGATGCTTTAAACTTGGAAGATCATTCGACAATTCCCGATTCGATTAATATGTTTATATGTTTGCAGCAAAAATAGTTACTAACATAGAAGCAATTTCATAATAAAAAGACCCATTTCTGATATGGCAAGCTCACTAAAAGACGTAGTACCACGTTAAAAACCAATGGTTATTCCAAAATGGTAGTGATTGGTAAGCCGCGAAGGGCTGTTATAGACCTGCACCGGCACCTGCATTGAATAACTAAAGCTGACACACTGCAGAACTTTCCACCTTCTAGTTTGTTTCATTGAGTGCGTTTGAAATACAACAACGAAAGAGATTTTTAGAATTGTTTGAGTCATCGTGAATGAACATGAAAATGCGTGAACGTTACATGAAATGCTATACAATCAATATTGAGTGATGATTTGTCAATGAGAGTGACTTTGTGACCATTTCGGACTTGATACAAACAGAACAAATGATAGACCTCAACAGGGCCACAGCTTTATACTTCCGCCAAAAGTATATTGTGAAGAACGAGACTGTGAACTCCCGTGGTGAATATTATTCGTGCCAAGCAAGAATAGGTGTGAAGCCTTCCAAGAATCCCCAGGGAATCCGAGGAAAAACCCTAACCGAACCACTTTCATTACGATAAAAACTTTTGGAATCTGTTGTCATTCACACTTCCAAATATGTCCAAAATTGTGCTATCGATAGGGTGCTGTCTGTCTTAGTTGCTATGAAGTGGCCTCAATCTAATTTTATCGATGTTCTCCGATTTCGGTACAAGTTGTACTTGGCAGTTCGGATTGGCCATAGCTGCTCAATTAATTTTCATAAATTCTATTGAGATCTGCGGGAACGACTATTCGCTACCGCCTCTGAATATTTCTCTCTATATTTGCTAATTTCGATCTACTGCCTCTAAAGGGTGTCCCACATCAAATTGCATCACGAAAAAAAACGCGGTAGAAAATTACTCATTGGGTATTATCTCTTGAAAATTTGGGTAGAAGTAGTTTAGAGTGTAAACAATCACTATATTTGTGTCGTTGTCAGTTTTTGAAAATTGAAAAAATTAACTAATCCGAAAAGTAACGTCGCGAATCGCAGGTACCTGGAAAAACCTCGACTATCTCATTGGGACATGTGATAAACAACTCGGAATCGTGCTGTCAACGCTGAATCGTATGATTAAACGTTACTACGAAACTCTGAGCATCGAACGGAAGTAGAATAAGGATCACAAGCGTGTTGTGAAAGCGTTGAGGCGAAATCCCAATACTTCGGTCAGAGATATGGCCAAAGAGTTGAATCTGTCCAAGTCTCGTTCAGAGAGCCAAGGACCCGGAGGGGCTGCATACGTACGAAGTGCAGAAGACTTCAAATCGTGACGAGCGGAAAAATATGGTGGGAAAATCACTGACCCGGGAACTATACATAATTGTCTCATCATGGATGATGAGACTTACGTCAAGGTGGACATCCGGCAGCTTTCGGGACTACTGTTCTTCACCGCCTAGCACAAGTTTAATGTTCCGGAGGAAGTAAGGAAGTAGAAACTTTCAAAGTTTGCCAAAAAATACACGATGTAGCAAGCTCATGTAGCAAACGGAGTGTGCGGTTCGTGAATACCGGGACTGTAAACGGACAGATCTAACTCAAGGAGTTTCTACAGTAGCGTCTGCTTCCTCTGTTAGAGCAACACGAAGGCCCGACGATCATCTGGCCGGATCTAGCTTCATGCCACTATTCAATGAATGTCCTGGAGTGGTACGAAGCCAACGGGATCACTTTTGTACCCAATGACATAAAATATACCCACTCCCCCCCCCCCTCCACGCATAGGAACTTAGGCCCATTCATCGAAAAATCCTGGGCTATTATAAAGCAGGCACTTCGGAAGCATCCCAAGGAGGCCAATTCTGAGGAAGACATAAAGAAAAAGTGGGTTTCCGCCCAGAAAAAGCTGCAGCCAGATGTTGTACAGAGCTTTAAGAATGGAGTTAAGTGTAAGGTACGATCATACGGTTATGGTATCGAAGTTTAATGAAATGATTATGTCAAAAGTCTTCTAATGGGTTATGTTTTATTGTCTGAAAGTTTGAAAAGGATTGGTCAACAAGGAAATTTTCACAGCGTTTTTTCCGTGGTGTAATTTGGTGTGATTCTTTAATATTCCTTATATAATTACATTTTCTTCTCATTCCAGATACAAGAAGAACCTGAAGGCATTCTACATCGTCCACCCGACGTTCTGGACCAAGATGATGACCTGGTGGTTCACGACATTCATGGCACCGGCCATAAAGACGAAAGTTCATTCGCTGCCCGGCGTCGAGCATCTGTATTCAGCGATTGCGAAGGATCAGTTGGAAATACCCGCGTACATCACCGAATACGACATGGCGGTGAGTGATTCCTCCGACTTGGACTTTGAATGCTTCTTTACTCAATTTTTAACATTTATTCTTCTCAGACGAATGGTATTCACTACTTCCAACCGATCACCAATACCTCCTCGCCTGCGTCCTAAGTTGGGCCCCCTAGCCCAATTCGTAGTGTCGCATTTGAAGTACTTCTCCTCTTGTGGAGTCCTCATGTTTTATCCGAAATCCTCACCACATTCACATACACACACACTCACTCCAACCGTTCCATTCCGGTCATCGTCACGCAGATGTCATGTAATGAATTTTCATAATTCGGCAAACGCAAATATCGTGGGTGGATATTGATGTTCGCGATAAGTTGATTTCATCTAGTGAGAGGTGTATTAAGCGAAACAAAATGAAAACAAAATCCTGCTTCCTTTCCGCCGTTGAGAAAAATAAATTGAACAAAAAAACTAGCGTCTATATATATATACAGATAAATATATTCAGCAGGAGAGATAGCGAAATTTTGTAGTGAACGATGCGACGCAAGGAAATAAGGAATAAGTGAAAAACTATAGCTTACAGAACAAAAATGGAGAAAAATATTATTCTTATCGTTTTATCGAGATTATGGTTAAAACTATACACAATTAAAACATTCTAGTTACTAGAAGGGAGAGGGAGAGGGTATAAATAAAACGATGATACAGAAAAAAATATTACATTGTTACAAAATTATGATCAAAAACCCAAACAGAAGAAGGAGCCTCAGCAAACGTTAGCAATTGCCGTAGCGAAAAACGAATCGCCGAGAGAGAGGTCAGTAGCAATCGAGGCGACTACTTTTCTGTAGTGTGGAAGAAGTTTGCTTAAATTGAAACAATCCGAATATAGCGCAGAAGCAGCAGCAACATCATTTCCCGCGCTTATGGGATGGAACCAAAGCCTAGACAAATCCGTAGATACTGAATCTTAAAAAAAGGAGGGAAAAGGAGGAGACAAATGCAGCAGTAGCTTACGTGGCCCACATTTGGGACAGTTTGTTTGTAGTACTCAGTTCATAAGAAGAAAACAGAAGAAGCAAAAATCGAACGAGACAAACAAATAAAAACAAAAAGTCAGATAAATTACGAAGCAATTTCTTGAAAAGAAGCCACATTTTAGAAAACATTTAGGAAGTATGTTGTTAAAGCTAAATACGAGTTAAAGTCGGAATTCGAGTGCAAATTAGCAGAAAAGTGGGGGTGACTCGTTAAATTGGGTGGTATAGTCAAATAAATTCTTGCTTGAGTTTAAAACGGGATGCTCATTTAGTTCTATGGCCGAACATCGGAGAGCATCACACGCTCGAGTTGTTGACTACGGTACTTAAACTCTTCGTGGGGCACGAATGTGAAAAACGGTGTGCTTCGAAGTCTTTTTTGTTAAAGCATATAAAATAAGCGAGCGTTGCAAGGTTTTTAGTTTCCTCCCGATCGTTCTTATATTGTGAAGTATAAATAATCAAAGTTTGAAATGCTACCATAAGAGTATATTACTTTCGACAGTTTCCCCAAATTTGCGACTAGCATCTAAGTGTTACGTTGAGAAGACTTGTTTAACGTTTATAGGAGATTATAGGTTAACTAACATTGCGTATTATTATTATCCATCATAAACAAAACTATTATTATACAAATACGCATATAAGCATACTGGGAAAAGAGTACACATATTGCAGAATAGAGCAACAGCAACAACAAAAACAACCGCAAGGCAAGCCTACAAGTGCTGAATAGTAACATAGAAACCAATGGCAAAGCAACATTTTCATAGAAAAAGTAACCGAAGAAATAACAGGAAATCGTAGAGTATATATTGTTGATGAATTACAGCCGAGCGTTTAGTTGAGTTGCAAAGCAAACTAGCAAACAAAACTGAGAACAAAATGAGTATATGTATAAGCAGATATTAGTAATTGATTTCGAGATGAGCAGCCAAAAATAAAGAAGAAACAAATATTACTTGTTGGTAAGGTTTTGAGACGAAAATTATGAAAAACAATGAGAACAGTTTTTTGATCCGAACATTCCCAGATGTTTCTTCTAGCTGATCAAATACTTGAGAGAAATGTTACAGACCATTATTAGCTTTACGTCAAGCCAAATCCTGGAGAAGCTGCAGAGGATTTTGTTAGAATCTACACAAAGATTGAAAAGATGAAACGTTGTGGGTGTAAAGACATGGATCATTTAAGCAACTTTGCATACTTCAAATCTTCAGAAAAGAATTAGAGAAGGAGAGTTTCTCGTGAGCAGCCATCGAAGACGGACTTCGTTGATTGCTCTGTGTTTTTTTTATTTTGTTGAAGTTCCGGTGATGTGCACTATTTCCTTTAAAGTCCAGAGGTTTCAACTAGAATTGTGTTGAAAATAATAACGAATGATAGTGACCAATAGCTAGTTTTCATTCTTCGGCATAAGCTTCGAGTAACCGGTCGTGTGCTGTGAGCGTCTCCGTTGAAGCATTGTTTTCGGTTACCGTTGGCTGTTATTATTTTTTTTTGTCGCCCGGGTGTGCTTTTTTCGCGCGTTTTCCAATTGTTCGAGATATCGTGGAACGCAGTGTGAACTCGGAATTGGTGAGAAAGGCTGAATCGTCAAAGCCTGGCAAGGCCAGCCGGCTTTCAGTTATCGCCGATTTGTCGCCATCGCAGTCGAAGTCGGACATCGGTGGTCAGTTGCACGCACACAATACCAGCGCGATTCGCTGCTAACTTACAGCAGTGTGAAGGAGAGCATCACTTCTTAGTGGTGTGTGATAGTGCCGAGCGCTCAAGCGCTCCGATTGAGAAGCAAGCAGCGGTTGCCAGTTCATCAGCACTGGGGTGCATTGTGGTGAATAGAAATAAATAAGATATAAGATTTATTTTGGCAGACTTATCTCACTTCTTAACTAGGTGAACCTAGCCAGAATTTTCACCTGCCCCCGGGCTTCTGAATGCCAAAGGGGGACTAGGCTCTGCGGAATGCACGTATCTGCATGCTCGTGCTGTTTCAGTCCTGACCGAGAAATTGTCGGACAATCGCGCAGGTGCTAAGGATGACCGACTTTTGGATGCCGGCCAATTCCTTCTCCATGTTCAACACCTTTAGCGCTTCCAGAAGTGTCTTCGGGACAATTCCAGTTCCAGAGAGAACGACTGGAACAATTCTTGGGACCTCTCTTAGCCCCCACAGTTCCTTGAGCTCCACGGCCAATGGTCGGTACTTGCAGATTTTGCGACCGTGGGTCTCCTCCAGATTCTGGTTCAGTGGAATAGCGACATCGATGATGGTGACTTTGCGGTCGCTCTTGTCGTAAACCATTATATCTGGGCGGTTGTGGTGGATCGAGAGGTCGGTCAGAACAGTGCGATCCCAGTACAGCTTGAAACGGTCATTTTCCAGGACAGGTGCAGGCAGGTACCGGTAGTTTGGTACGTTGTCTTCCAGTAGAGCACATTGGAGCGCCAGTTGTCGATGAACAATACGGGCCACGTTGTTGTGGCGCTCGGTGTAGGCTGCGTTGGCCAAAACGGGACAGCCTCCCATAATGTGCTCTATGTTTTCACCTGGTTGATGGCACATCCGGCAAATGTCATCAACGTCTTGATGCCAGACGTACCGCCTGCAGTTTCTCGTCGGCATTATCCTGTCCTGGATGGCTATCATGTCGGCTTCTACTACTGAAGAGAGTTCACCACGCGTTAGCCACAGATTAGATGCGGCCTTGTCGACGTGTGGCCGGTCCAGTTGATGCACTGCCTTCTGCTTCCAAGCTGCAATCTTCTCCTCCACTGTCTGCAGATTGCAGTTGAGTTGGTACTCCGCTTGCGCCAAGTGCAGAGCGCTGTATCCTCTGTCGGCGGCGCAGACAGCCCGGTATAGCGCGTTTTGGTTGGCGCGTTCTGCGAAGTACTCGCGCAGTTGTCGTACCTGGGCAACACACAGTGCAGATATGTCGACTATTCCAAGTCCCCCTTCTTTGCGTGGCAGTGAAACTCTCTCCAGTGCCGATTGAGGATGGTGCATTCCGGCCTCTTTGAATGCTTTCCTCATCCTCCTCTCAAGGTCCTCTAGGTTAGTTTTGCTCCATTTGACTACACCAAAACTGAAGGTCAGTAGGGGAACCGCGAATGTGTTGATCGCGCGTACCTTGTTCCCCGCGTTGAGGAAAGTCCTCAGGACACAGTTCACTCGACTCAAGAACTTGTCTCGCAGCTCCGTCTTGATGTCGGAGTGGCGAATCCCGGTGAGCTGTCGGAATCCAAGATATTTATAGGATTCGCCACGAACCATGTCTCTTATGAACTCGCCGTCATAGACCTCGTAACCTCCGGATTCGGTAAGCTGCCCTTTCAGCAGATGGACACAGCGGCACTTGTCGAGGCCGAACTCCATGCAGATGTCCCTGCTTATGTCTTCGACAACCCGGATAGCTACACCTAGACGCTGACGTGAATCAGCGTAGACCTTGAGATCATCCATGTAGAAGGTATGGGTCACTTCTTCGTGGGCGCCGTCGCCATACCTTATTTTATAGCCATGACCGTTTCTATTGAGCGTCCTACTGAGGGGGTTCAGTGCCAGACAAAACCAAAGCGGGCTGAAAGAGTCGCCTTGGAATATCCCCCTCTTTATCTGCAGCGTTCTAGACTGCAACACATTTTCCCCATCACTGAGGTGCAGAGACGTGCTCCACTGCCTCATCGCATGCTGCAGGAACCTAACGACGACGGGATCAATCTTGTATAGCTCCAATACCCGGACGAGAAACGAGTGAGGTATGGAGTCATAAGCCTTCCTGTAATCGATGTAGGCCATACTTAGGTTCCGCTGGTTATATACCGCCTGGCCGACTATGGCTGCGTCGATGATGGCCTGGTCTTTGCAGCCATGCGTATTTTTCCTGCATCCTTTCTGCTCTTCTGCGATGATATGGTGTTGTTCGCAGTGGGCAGAAACTTTGGCGGTTATGATGCTGCTTAATATCTTGTACAGACTCGATAGGCACGTTATCGGCCTGTACTTTGATGGGTTCAATGTGTTGCTGTCTTTCGGGAGGAGGAATGTGACGCCACGGGTGGCGAATTCAGGGAGGTTGTGTGGGTCACGTAGCACCTTGTTGAAGCACTCAGCTATCTTTTGATGTGCGACGGTCAGCTTCTTGTGCCAGAAGTTCTGAACACCATCGGGGCCCGGTGCTGCCCAGTTCCTCAGGTACCACGAGGCTTCGCGGACATCGTTCTCTTCGACGATGATAGCTGGCATCTCTCCAATTTCACCACAACTCTCCTCCTCCCGTCTTAACCACATTTGCCCGTCGCGATGTTGTACTGGGGTCTCCCAAATACCAGCCCAGAAGTTCGTCACATCGCTAATATCTGGCAAACCTTCGCGGTAGTCGGGCTTCTCGTCGCTAATGTGGTCGTAGAACGCTTTTTCGTTATCTCTGAACATCCGATTTTGTTCCTGGCGCTTTGCAGAGTCAGAGTAACGTTTCAGCCGTTTAGTTAGGACGCTCAATTGCTGTACCAGTGTGTCGAGTTTTTCCGTCAGCTGGTGAGCTCCCAGCTGGCGAAGTTCAGTAGGCCGCACGATCACAGCAACTTGGCGACATAATTTCGCCGATCTGCTGCCTCTTTTGTACGCCATCAGTCTTCCAATTGCGGCGCGCTTGTTTAGGATCCGTTGCTCCAATCTCCTTCGCCATGGAGGCTCACGCCTTTCACGGAGATGTTGGAGCAGTCCGCCTCTTGGCCTAATACGGTATCCTAAACTTTTGGCGGTCGCCACAGCAGCACAGTAAACTTTCAGTTGCAGCTCCTCCATGTTCTCAGCATCAACCAAGTGCAGCGGAAGAACGTGCTCGTTCATGAGCTTTACTGCACTTGTCAGCCTGCGGGAATGCTGCAACTTCGGGATCCTGGGGCGCGACAATGGGTCTGTGTCGCGGAACTGTGAGATCGCCTCGTCGTAGTGGAAGACCAGATCGCGTAGTAGTTGTTGATCTGGCTGTGGGTCTTCCGGCTCAGGGGGTTGTTGTACTGTGGCCTCCACTGGCGCTGATTCGCGTGCCCCACTCGCGAATGAATTGCTCAGCCGTACTGAACTTCGTCTCGACACATCGCTTGCTCTGTTGTTCCTGGAGCTTATTTCTCTCTGCACCTGCTGCTTGATCTCGTCGATTTGCGTTTGGGAGAGCATGTTGTTGCGTACTATCGCTCTACGCCTCGCGTTCATCGCGTTCTGATCAAGCCTCCCGACGAACTCTGGATACGCTTCCTCGAACATTGTTAGTATTCGAGGGCGACCGCTCATGTCCGTCTCCAAAGCAGTGCAGATGTAATAGGCGCGGATCACGAATTCATTCATTTCGTGTGTCCACATGATCCGGCGCCTAGTGGTACCCACAAGTGTGGACGACTGTCGTCTGGCAGTCGCAACACGTCTCGTAGGCGCAGCGTTTCTTGGGTGATGTCGATGGCTGCTGTTTCCGTGTGGCGGTAGCTCTTCGGGTTGAACCCGGCTGGTGGCCCGCTCTTGCACATCGCCCTCCAGCCGCTGGCCGCTCGCTCTTACGCCCGTTCCAGGACCAGCTCCAGTTCGGGGACCCTCCTCGGGTGATCGCATTCTAATTAATCTTCGTGATCGTAGCTCCATGTTATTGGGTGTATCTCCTTTGCCCGGGAGACAGCGGGTTGGCAAGGCCTCCATGACCCGGGAGGCCTTCCCCGGGAGAGATATAGCGCTCTGACTCGCTCGCACCCCCTCACTTAGCCACTTTCGACACCCGTTCTCGGAGCCAAGACCAGGTGTGTGTTTCCAGTTCACGCCCGATCTAAAAATGTCGTCATATGATCTTCGTGGAGGCGTGAGATAGGAACATTTGAGACCAACAGGCAGGCTCCTACCCTATGTTGCTCCCCATTTGAGAACCAATTAAGCACACAAGACACATATTTTTTTTTTTATTTTTTTTTTTTAATTATTATTATTATTATTAAAAACAAATTATTAGAATATAAGTACGAATTACAGAATGGCAGAAGGAGGGGGAGGATCTCCAGATATGGAGATCTCTGATGATGACTCCCCTCTGGTTGAAAAAAGTTCTAATAAAGGAACAGCGAAGACACTTAAACGCGTTCCTACATCAGAGGATGTTTCGTCCGGGGACGAGTCTGCTAACTCTAGCAAGCCCCCCTCTAAAAAACCTGCAAATACCTCCTCTCCAACCCCCCTCGCTCCTACAACAGCTCAGATTTCGCCTCCCCATCCTGTTGTCCCCGATCCCCTTCAATCCTCGTCATCTCCTTCTCGTCCTGTAGTCTTCTCTCCACGTGTCAAGGTCTATCCTGAAGATGCACCTGGAACTGGTCCGTGGGTTGTTTTCTTCAGGCCTAAGCCAAACGGAAAAGCACTTAATGTTATTCAGATCATGAAAGATCTGGCAAGATACTCCTCCGTGACAGAAATTTCGAAGGTTAGACCGACCAAACTGCGTGTTGTCGTAGCTGATCGGAAAGACGCAAACGGTATTGTCGTCGACCAGAGGTTTACCCTGGAATATCGTGTCTACGTGCCTTCCCATGACGTAGAAATCTCGGGGGTGATAACCGAAACGGGTCTGACGTGCAAATCAATTATGGAAGGAGATGGCAGATTTAAAAAGCTGCCTTTGATTAAGGTTAAAATCTTAGAATGCCGACAACTCGGCAAAGTCTCCCAGGAAGGGAAAGAATCGAAATTTACGCCGTCCGACTCGTTTAGAGTCACTTTTGCTGGCTCCGCCCTCCCTGACTACGTTATGGTGGACAAATTGAGGCTACCGCTGCGACTCTTCGTGCCAAAGCCCATGACTTGCCTGAAATGCAAGTCAGTTGGTCACACAGCAGCTTACTGCGCCAACAAGGAGCGCTGTGCCACTTGCGGAGAGCAACATGTGGACAAATCCTGCAGTGCGATTGAGCAAAAGTGTCCATATTGCGGAGGAACTCCGCACGTGCTCTCGGCTTGTGAAACTTACAAGAGTCGCTGGGAGAAGCAGAAGTGCTCTTTAAAGGAACGCTCGAAGCGCACTTTTGCGGAAATTTTAAAGGGCGCTTCTCCATTGGCCCAACAGCAACAACCTTTAACCGCAAACAATGTCTTCGCTTCGCTGCCAGTTGACGAAATGGAAGCGGATACAGCTAACGAGGGCACACCGTACATCTTCCAAGGGAATCCCCGGCGCAAAAATGTGACCACTCCCAAAGTTCAAGTACAAGCCCCTCCGGTTATACCCTCTGTTAGCATGCCTAAAAAATCGAGTGCAGCGGATAAGCAAAATCAGGTTCCTCCTGGTTTCCGTGGGAATAATTCACCTTCGAACGACTCAGCACTCGAAGGAACATCAAAAACCCCAACTGTCCCTATTTTACCGTCAAGTTCAACTTCCCAATCGGGATTTATAAAGTTGACTGACCTTGTGGCTCAAATCTTCACATGCTTTAATGTTTCCGACTCCATCAGAACCATTGTCATATCAATGCTTCCAGTATTAAAGACAATTTTGCAACAATTGATGCAAACATGGCCCCTCCTTGCAATGATTATCTCTCTTGATGTCTAATTCAAATAGAGAGGTCGGAGATATCACTGTTTTACAGTGGAATTGTCGTAGTCTTATCCCTAAATTGGATACATTCAAATTTTTAATTCATAAGTTCAATTGTGATGTTTTTGCTCTGTCCGAAACTTGGCTTTCTTCGCGAGATGATCTCTCTTTCCACGATTTTAATATTATACGCTTGGACCGTGATGACAGATACGGAGGGGTGCTATTGGGGATCAATAAGTGCCACTCATTTTTTCGAATTGACCTTCCACCTATTGGAGGGATTGAAGCTGTTGCTTGTCATGCAAACATCGGAGGAAAAGACCTCTGTATTGTCAGCTTGTATTGGCCTCCGAGAGCTGCGGTTAGCCGCAAGCAACTTGTTGACATATGCTCACTCCTTCCTGAGCCACGATTGATCTTGGGAGACTTCAACTCTCACGGAACTGCCTGGGGGGAACAGTACGACGACAATCGTTCACTGTTGATATATGATCTTTGTAACAGCTTCAATATGACACTTTTGAACACTGGGGAAACAACACGTGTACCTAAACCTCCTGCTAACCCAAGTGCTCTTGACCTCTCGCTTTGCTCGAATTCACTATCGTTAGATTGCAAGTGGAATGTAATCCAGGACCCCAACGGTAGTGATCACTTGCCAATCAAAATTTCCATCACCATTGGGTCGAATTCTTCTGAATCTATAAACATGGCATATGACCTCACAAGACACATTGACTGGAAAAAATATGCGGACGCGATTGCTCTAGCCATCAATTCCAGAGATGGTTTACCTCCATTGGAGGAGTATAACTTCCTTTCTCGTTTGATCTATGACAGCGCGGTTCGCGCTCAAACGAAACCCATCCCAGGTTCCACCATTTCCCGAAGGCCTCCCAATCTATGGTGGGATAGCCAATGTTCCAAGCTTTATGTAGAAAAATCGAATGCATTTAAAGCTTTTCGGAAACGTGGAACCCCTGAAAATTTTCAAATGTATTTAGCCCTTGAAGATCAATTTAAAAACTTAATCAAAGGGAAAAAACGTGCTTATTGGCGAAATTTCGTGGGAGGTTTGTCACGAGAAACGTCAATGAAAAAATTATGGAAAGTGGCTCGAAACATGAGAAATCGCTCTTCAACGAATGAAAGCGAAGAATATTCACATCGATGGATTTTTAATTTTGCACGGAAGGTTTGTCCTGATTCCGCTCCTGTGCAAAAAATTGTTCGAGATATACCACAAGATAGGTGCGATCTTGATTCCGAGTTTTCGATGGTAGAATTCTCTCTTGCTCTCCTTTCATGTAACAATTCTGCTCCGGGATCGGATAGAATTAAGTTCAACTTGCTGAAAAACCTCCCTGATGTGGCGAAACATCGCTTGTTGAATTTATTCAATCGGTTTCTGGAGAATAATATTGTTCCAGATGATTGGAGACAAGTACGAGTTATAGCTATTCAAAAACCCGGAAAACCCGCGTCCGACTTCAATTCGTACCGCCCAATAGCAATGCTGTCTTGTATACGGAAATTGTTGGAGAAAATGATCTTGTTTCGCCTTGATCGATGGGTTGAAACGAATGGCCTACTCTCAGATACACAATATGGGTTCCGCAGGGCCAAGGGGACGAATGATTGTCTTGCGTTGCTTTCTTCAGAAATTCAAATGGCTTACGCCGAAAAAAAACAAATGGCTTCAGTATTCTTGGACATAAAGGGGGCCTTTGATTCTGTTTCAATAGAGGTTTTGTCAGACAAATTACACTCTCGGGGTCTTCCGCCTCTATTGAATAATATTTTATATAACTTGCTTTGTGAGAAGCATTTGAACTTTTCTCACGGAGATTCGGCAGTAAGTCGGGTCTCTTACATGGGACTCCCCCAGGGCTCATGTTTAAGCCCCCTTTTGTACAACTTCTATGTAAGCGACATCGACAATTGCCTTACACAAAATTGCAGCCTAAGACAACTTGCAGATGATGGAGTGGTGTCTGTCGTAGGATCAAACGAATCCGACCTGCAAGGACCCTTACAAGATACTTTGAACAATTTTTCAACCTGGGCCATTGGGCTAGGGATCGAATTCTCCACGGAGAAAACAGAGATGGTGGTTTTTTCTAGGAAGCATAGACCAGCAAAACCAAAGCTTCAACTTTTGGGTAAACCGATCACTCATGCTATGTCATTCAAGTATCTTGGGGTCTGGTTCGACTCCAAATGTACTTGGGGGGCCCATATTAGGTATCTGAGTAAAAAATGTCAACAAAGAATAAACTTTCTCCGTACAATTACCGGCACCTGGTGGGGAGCCCATCCCGAAGATCTTATAATGTTGTATCGAACAACTATTCTCTCAGTGATGGAGTATGGCAGTTTCTGTTTTCAATCAGCTGCCAAAACACACCTCATTAAACTCGAGCGAATTCAGTATCTTTGTCTCCGTATCGCGTTGGGATGTATGCCCTCAACGCATACCATGAGTCTCGAGGTTTTGGCAGGCCTACTCCCACTAAAAGATCGCTTCAATTTATTATCTCTTCGGTTCTTCATCCGGTGTAAGGTCATGAACCCATTGGTGATCGGAAATTTTGAGCAGCTGATCGAGCTAAATTTTCACTCCGGATTCATGAGTTCATATCATGAATTCATCTCCATGCAGGTTGATCCTTCTTCGTATATTCCCAACCGTGTTTGTTTCCCTGACTACATCAATTCCTCTGTGCATTTTGATCTGTCCATGAAGCAAGATATCCATGGATATTCAGATTACCAACGATCGAGGATCGCTCCAACGATCTTCGATGAAAAGTATGGGGGTATCAATTGTGATAATATGTACTTTACTGATGGGTCCACTATAAATGAGTCCACAGGATTTGGAGTGTTCAACGAATTTTTTAGCACCTCACACAGTCTTCAGAATCCTTGCTCAGTGTATATTGCTGAATTGGCAGCAATTCATTGGGCGCTGGACAGCGTCGCCTCACGACCTGTTGAACACTATTACATTGTAACGGATAATCTTAGCTCTGTCGAAGCTATCCGTTCAGTGAGGCCGGAAAAGCACTCGCCGTACTTCCTTGAGAGAATACGAGAAAATTTGAGTGCTTTATCCAGACGCTGTTATGTCAATACCTTTGTGTGGGTCCCTTCTCATTGCTCAATTCCGGGTAATGAGAGGGCTGACTCATTAGCAAAGGTAGGTGCGATTGAAGGCGATATTTATCAGCGTCAAATCGCCTTCAATGAATTTTGTGTCCCAATGTGCCAATGTGCCCAATGTGCCGGTGAGAGATGTGTTGGCTCGGTTAGACCTTGATTACATGTCCCAAATATATGTTTTCCTTAAATCTATCGATGTTCGTGTGTGATTATCCTTATATCCTTATACCCTCCATTTCTTCCTTTATGAGTAATTGGTCCGCTTGCTATAAACAGGAGAATGAAATGTAAATTCACAATAGATGTACGAATAGATTTAAGAATTGAGTGTGTGTGATTATCAACATTGTAATAATTTCCTTATACCCCATCCTTTTCCTGAGAAAAATATGTCACCCTTCTAATCTCGAGTTCACCGCGAGTAATCGGTTTCCCACATTACTAACCATAGATTTAAGAAAATTGTTCATATATATAGTTTTAAAAATATATTTAAGATTTCGGCTCCTTTAAACTTATGCAACTGAGCCTGTAAAAATAAACGAATTTATAAAAAAAAAATAGCTAGTTTTCCAACGTTGTTTCTATAAATGTGAAAAGTGCATATATCTGGTGAAGAGCCATTATCCTCCGACATGTTTCGACGTGATCGAGCTTCATCTGTTATGTTACCGGTGTATAGAGTCGATTAGCAGCTAAATCAGAAGTGATTGAAATATCAGCGGAAAGAAAATGTGGTCCCAGTTAACAGGAAATGTAATGCTTAAGCATGCAGGATAAGTGTTTTTCTATTCTATTTCGTAATCATTTTTATTTTCAAATGGCGGAGTGATTGTAACATCCAAATCTATAAACTCTCCCTTTACCTTTATTATTGTTTAGATGGGAGAGTGAGAGAGGTTGAAGTGCTGAGAGTTTTGCGTTTGTATAAGTGGGCTTGTGTATGTATTGCGGTGGTTGCGAGTGTGTTCAGGGTGTTGTGAGGAGGTGAATGCAGTTGTGCCGATTGAATCTCGGAGACTTTGGGTGGTTTTCTAATGCTCGCTCTTTCACTGGGGACAAGTTTTCTTCTCATGGGGGTCTCCGTAGCCACATTGGTTGCGCGTTCGCTTAGTAAGCGATCGATCGTGAGTTCAAAACTCAGGACCCTCATTGACCATCTTTGTGTTGTTACAGAAGAATAGCTACGTCCACGCAACAATCATCAGCGATGGAGATCGATCCACGGTCGAAATAAGATCGATTCATCCATACAACTGCTCTGCTCTGCAAGACACATCGGGCTGCTGTTCTATAAATAACTCAACAATGATCAATCAACTGTCTCTGCTGTCCGGTGGTCCAACTGGATAATGGAAGAACAGACAGAATACTCTTACGCCTAAATGGCTACTGTGTGAATGTACCATATGTAATGGTATAGAAGGAATACTGGCGAACGGCAACTGTGTAATGTGCTAATTATAGATATGATAACCATGTGACATGTACACGATTAAAATTCGGCTCTGTTACAGCTGAAATGCTAATGAGCCTTAAATAAATAAATGGGATAAAAAAAAAAAAGTTTTCTTCTCTTCTATCTCTGTTCATCTTACGCTGGGCTTAGTAGTGGACTGTCTGAGGTGCCGATCGGGGAGAGCTTTTGGAGTCGTTAGCTCGGTGAATGAGGCTTGTTAGTGTGTGCAGGGTCCTTTGGGTGCATTCACCTCTAATTCGCTCTGAGGGGAGCATGGGGCTCAGTGGTTCTGAGGGGACCATGCATTTGAAAATATCTATGCAAGCGAACGCAAAAGTATTTTCAATTACCAATATAAAAACTATTCAATAAAGGTAAAATTATTTCAATTCTTATGATTTTCCGTTGCTCTACGTGCGGTGTGGAATAGAAATTTATAGTAAATATAGGAGTGACTGTGTAAAACGTTCGCTGTGCAGAAAAAGGGTGATAGTTGCTCTAAATAGATTTATTATAGATGGAGAAGATGCGTATATTTCTGGTTTTAGAGGTCTCTCGGTTACCTTCTCAGGTTTCCCACAGAAAGGGAGTTATGTTGTACTGTAGTTGTGGGAATATTTATGTGAAAATAATGTGTTTTCGTTTGTGGAAAGTTCAAAAATATTGTATTTCGGTGTCGCGTCTACAAGCATAGGATTGAAATTTAATCGCCCGTTTGTTTAAAATATGCGATTACTCCCGGTTCATTTTAAGGGCCGATTATGGAGATCTTTCGTGTATATGCCGAAAAATCAACGCACGATAAATCATGAATTATAAAGTTTATACGGATTTCTCGCGCGGTTGACTTTTTAGAGCTCTTGTTGAGATTATTCGCTGTCGCATAAATGTTCAATAAATTACAAAATATAAAGTTGGTGCGTTCTTTGTTCAACTTCGCTGGTTCTGGTCAATCACGGAGAGCAACTACGAAGTCTATTCCAGCTCAAATCATCAAATATAAACTCGATTCGGATTGTTTTAAAAGAGTTCTCCCGGTTGTCTTTATACTTCTGTCGTTGCGTAATGGTTCAATGGAAGAATAAACGTACGATGAATCAAGATACATATAGTAGGAACGTTATGTTATAGAACATTTCTACCGGTTGCTTATTTGATAACGAGAGATGTTGAGGGAGATGTGTTCAGTGGATTTTGCTCGCATTCGCAGGGTCCGTCTGCCGGTCGGGTGATTCTGGGGGTTTGCTTTGGTCGGCACTTCGAACAGTCTACGGTTGGGCTTGGCGTGGGATGAGTGAAGGTGGAGGAGAGCAGATGTTGTCTTTGGTGGGGGAGCGATGGTGACAGAACCGTGTAGGCTATTAATTCCAAAAATTTCAAATTCAATAATCTAAAACCGAAAAATTAAAAATGTGATATTCAAAATCTAAAATCGGAAATTCTTAAATTTTATGGTTTTTATAGTTTAATTCATACATCGCGACTAGAATTCGATAAAAAATATGCTCCGGTTCAAGTGATTTAAGAGGAGTTCTCCCTGTTACCTTCTCAGGTCTTCAAAAGAGGACTCCGCGATAACAATTGGAGTTTAATGAAGAATACGTGCGATGAATAACAATATACAATATATATTTCCGGTCTTATTGATTTTAGAGATCTCTCGGTCTGTCGGTTACCTTCTCAGGTTTCCCACAGTTAGTTCTCCGACATCGTGATTGGACTTTGATGAACGTTTTGTTGTGTGGTCGATAGTTCATGTTCACAAAATCACATCACTTACCTCAGTGAATCCTGATTCATACCTTTCCCACTAACCACTATCCCTTCCATGATAATCGCTAGGGAACCACGCTATAGAGGCGACCCTTCTGGCCTTCGGGCGGCGATTATTATACTAACATTCCTTCCCTTCCCCTGGTGACTGTAAGGACGTGGCCGGCGTCGTTATTGACCATTTAAAGCACGAATCACCGAAAATTGCACAACGAGAATGATTTGCTAGTCCCAAGCGTCATTCTGTGTGTTCTTTGTGCAATTTGGTTGGTTAAGGTCAATCACGGAGAGCAATTACGAATTGTACAGTCTACCCAAGCTCAAGCTCAAGCTCAAGCTCAAGCTCAAATCTTCAGAAAAGAATTAGAATACTTTTTGAAAAGAAGCAAAATTTTTTTCTTAATTTTCTAAAAAAAAATCAACTTGAAAACTATGATACCTACAAAATTCTGATCAAAGAATGAAATGTATGACCTAATTTTTCATAAAAAAATACAAAAAACATTTTTTGAAAAAGTTTTGCTGAAAAAAATATTTAAAAAATTAAAACTCATTTTTCTTAAAAACATATTTTTTTAATTCTTAAAAAAGTATATGTGAATAACCTTTTTAAATGACTTATTGGAAATTGTAAGGGCTATCTATTCTCTCAGAGTATTAAAAACACATAACTATTTTATTTTTCAAAATATTTTTTCAATGAATTTTGATTTTTTTTTTCAAAAATTCGTTTGATATTTTTTAATGAAAACCTAAACAATTTCCTACATTTCATTCATTAACTATCATTTTGTAGATTTTGTAGTTTTTAAATTAGGATGTTTAAAAAAAATGTTGAAAAAACTCAAAATTTCAAAAAATTCCACACATAATCTATTCGACCTACAAATTTTTAGTCAAAGAATGGAAAGTAGGAAATTCTTTATGTTTTTATCAAAAAATGTTTTTAGAAACTTAAAAGTCATGAATAGCCCTTACAATTTTCAACAAGTCATTCATACATCGGAAGATGGGCACTTTTACAGGGAAAAAGTTTTTCGAACAACAACATTTTTCATGTTGTTCATTGAAAAATTGCTATCAATTTTTAATTCGTAACATTTTTATGTATAAACTAGCTGACCCGGCAAACTTCGTCCCGCCCAAAATGTATTTTTCGCTCTCACTTTCTCGTTTTTTTACTAAGCGCACGATCATAGGTCCAATCGCAGAACTGTTCATTGATTGATTTTTAATCTACCCTTTAAAATTACCTTTCACTATAAAATTCCTAGCACTTCTACCAAAACTCGTGATTATAATATCATTAGGGGATTATTTTCAGACACAATTCTCGTTCAAGATTTTCCAACCACTTGCAAATAACATGTTTCTCCGTTACATGGAATAAATGTTTGATACAGAAAATATGATAGAATGAAGACAGCCCTAAATCGGACAATTCCTTTCTAGAGTTTTGCTCTAATCAACACATTCGGTGATCCATTTTTATTTATATAGATAGAAGACGATATAGAAGTGCGTTTTATCACACAAAAAAAAAATTGTCATGTTTGGTTGGAATATGTGTTGGGGGGAGGGGTCTAAAACTGTCACGAAAACCTTCCCCGGCCCCAAAAACTTCTACGTTCCAATTTTCATGTCGACCGGTTCAGTAGTTTCCGAGTCCATAAGAATCAGACAGACAGAAAGACAGACAGACATCACTCCATTTTTATATATCTAGATTATCTCAATTTACATGCTCTGTAACTTGTTTCTATTGAGAAACATGTCAAACGCGAGAATTTACACACAAAAATATTACGAGTAAAACATATTTTTTTCAGGTGTATCCATTCAAAAATGCTTTGTATTCCAGAAACTATAAAAGATAGAAAGTTGACGTCTTCGACGAAAGTTTATAAAGGGTGTGTCACATCAAATTGCATCACGGAAAAAACGCTGTAGAAATTTAATTTTTAGGAATTATATCTTCCGCTTTCGGTTATAATCAGATAAGAGTGTATAGATCACGTTGGCCATGCTTCACTGTCAATTTTTCGTAAATTTGGAAAAATGTCGTCGAACGAAAAAGAGCGTCGTGAATTAATCCTGTGCACTCATTTCGAGAATCCGGAGTTTTGACATCGGGACATCGGTAAGATGCTGGGAATCGTCCAATCCACGGTCAGCAGAGAACTAAAACGATACTTCGAGAACCTAACCATCGACCGGAAGGTGAAGAACGGCAAAAATGGATGCTTAGTCAGTGAAAAAGATCACAAGTTAAGCAGGTCACGTAGTTAAGCAGTTTAGACGTGATCCGAGAAGTTCGGTCCGGGATGTCGCCAATAAGCTGAATTTATCAAGTTCATTCGTCCAGCGGACCAAGCAGCGGGAGGGCCTGCGTACATACAAGGTTCAGAAGGCTCCTAACCGCGACGAAAGGCAAAACATGGTGGGGAAGACGCGAGCCCGGAAGCTGTACACCGAAATGCTGACGAATCCGCATTGCCTGGTAATGGACGACGAAACCTACGTCAAAGCGGACTTTCGTCAGCTGCCGGGACTGTTGTTCTTCTCCGCAGAGGACAAATTCAGCATTCCGGAGGAGATTCGCAAGCAGAAACTATCCAAGTTTGCCAAAAAGTACATGGTGTGGCGAGTGATCTGCTCTTGCGGAAAGCGGAGCGCCCCCTTCGTGATGACCGGCACGGTAAACGGGCAGGTTTACCTTAAGGAGTGCCTATAGAAGCGCTTACTACCACTATTGAAGCAGCACGAGGGCCCGACCATCTTCTGGCCGAATCTCGCTTCGTGCCACTATTCAAAGGACGTGTTGGAGTGGTACGAAGCCAACGGGGTCACCTTCGTGCCAAAGGAAATGAACCCGCCCAACGCGCCGGAGCTTCGCCCAATAGGGAAATATTGGGCGATTATGAAGCAGTCCCTCCGGAAGAACCCAAAAGTTGTCAAATCGGAGGGCGGACTTCAAGAGAAAATGGATTTCTGTTCAAAAAAAACTACAACCTGACGTTGTACAGAACCTTATGGACGGGGTAAAGAGGAAGGTGCGAGCATACGGGCTTGGGCTCGAAGTATGAATAAAAAGAAAATGCCAAAAGTTGTTTAATAGTTTTTATTTTACTGTCTAAAATTTTCAAAAGGATCGGTCTACTGTGCGAATTTCTACAGCGTTTTTTCCGTGATGCAATTTGATGTGACACACCCTTTACTTTAATAATATCTAAAACTTTGTCGAATTTATTGGGTGTACCGGTATGTTTCTTCGGTTTTACAACAGATGGCGTTACTTGATTATTATTCCAATGAATCAAATTTCCAGTCATTCGTTGGAAAGCTACTGCCATTGCGCGTCTTTTTCAGTATATATCAAAAAGTTGAAGCGTAAACGACATAGTTTTTTGCCACTTCGAATATGTCGAATTTCGTACCAACGAGAATGTTTTTGCGGGGAGTGTTACTTCATTACTTCAATATGAAGAAAAAATCTGCGGAAAGTCATCGCATTTTGGTGGATGTTTTTGGTGACCATGCTCAAACTGAACGAACGTGTCAGACGTGATTTGCACGGTGGTAATTTTGACATGGAAGAACGTTCCGGACCGCCAAAAAAGTTTGAAGATGATGAATTGGAGGCTTTACTCGATCAAGATCCGTCACAAACGCAACAAGAACTTGCAGATACACTTGGAGTAGCTCAGCAAATCATATCCGATCGTTTAAAAGCAATGGGAATGATCCGAAAGGTAGGACATTGGGTGCCGTATGAATTGAAGCCACGAGACGTCGAACGCCGTTTTTTTCACGTGCGAACAACTGCTCCAACGGCGTAAAAGAAAGGGTGTTTTACATCGAATCGTTACTGGCGATGAAAAGTGGGTCCATTACGACAATCCTAAACGTCGGGCAACGTATGGATACCCCGGCCGTGCTTCAATATCGACGGCCGCGCGGAACATCCACGGTCAGAAGGTTATGCTGTCTATTTGATGGGACCAGCTGGGTGTATGAGCTGCTAAAACCAAATGAAACCATTACGGGGTACCTCTACCGACGACAATTGATGCGTTTGAGCCGTGCACTGACAAGGACACGCAAAGACACGATAAAGTTATTTTGCAGCACGACAATGCTCGGCCGCTTGTCGCGAAACCTGTCAAAACATACTTGGAAACGCCGAAATGGGGGATCCTATTCCACCCGCCGTATTCTTCAGACATTGCTCCGTCCGATTACAAACTTTTTCGATCGATGCAACTTGGCCTGGTTGACCAGCACTTCTCCAATTTTGATGAAGTCAAAAATTGGATCGATTCATGGTTAGCCGACAAACCGGCCGATTATTTCCGCAAAGGGATCCGTGAACTGCCATCACACGTGATCTTAGCCACTCGAACTTTAATTTAAAGTTGTTTTCAATCACTTATTACTGGCAGTGATTCAAAGAAATGCACCAATTAGGAAAAAAAAGTAATTTCTGATCCTGGTGCCCCATGGATTAATTCTCAAATTCGACAATTGTTTAAGTTGGAAGCAAGAAAAAGGAAATGAGACAAAATGGAACACTTTTGCTCGATTAAGAAATACAACAAATCGTGAAATTCGTTCATTTAAGCGAGAATTTTTCACTTCTCAGCTGAATGCAAACCTTCCAGCAAATATTTAAATTACGGCACAAGCGACTTGGCCTCAAACGAACCCCAACTAGAGCCGATGGCGGTGACGTATCAGCAACTAGTTTGAATAACTTTTTCGTCTCTCACTACATTCCGCGTAGTTTTACCGGGTTCCCCTTGGAAATTAGTTATACAACAATATTTTCTTTCCGCTATATTACCACAAATGAGGTTCTTACAGAGATTTCTTCTGCTACGTGTAAATCGGTTGGAAATGATGAAACCCCCTTGAAAATCCTGAAAATGTCTATCTCAGTAACACTACCCTTTATTACAGATCTTTTGAATTTTTGTATCACTACATCAACATTTCCAAGGTTGCCGAAAATTGCTCGAGTCATTCCGATTGGAAAAGTTGATAATCCTGTAAAGGAGTCAAAATACCGACCAACCAGCATACTTCCAGCACTCTCTAAACTTTTGGAAAAGCTTCTCTCAAACCAGTTGAAGGTATTCCTCAATAAGCATGAACTACTCTGTCGCTTTCAATCAGGATATCGCATTGCAGCCCCACAACCGCTCTCATTAAAATTGATAATGACATTCGACGCGCTCTTGACAAAAAAAAAATGTTCACTGTGCTAGTGTTGCTCGACTTTAGTAAAGCATTTGATTCTATAAATCATCTTTTACTTTGTAAAAAAAATTGAACGCTGTTATATGCTGTATGATTCTGCTGTTGCGTTGATGTTAAGCTATTTGTCGAACCGCTCTCGATATGTTGATTTCGACGCTACGAAATCTGATATTGTCCAGATGAAAGTGGCATACCGCAAGGGTCTATCTTAGGCCCCTTTATTTTTTCAATATTCATCAATGACCTACCTAATCAAATGAACTACTGCACGGTTCATCAGTATGCCGATGACTGCCAGTTATACCTATCAGGGAAGCCTAATGATTTAACAAATATTGTAGTCATGATCAACATTGATATTCAAAATATGATATCTTGGAGCAATAACAATGGCTTGATTCTCAGTGCTCGTAAGATTCAAGCTATAATCTTTGAAACTAGACACATGAATATACACGGAGTACCGTTTATCAAAATGAACAACGAGGAAATTACTTACTCTGAAGTTGTTAAAAACCTTGGCATTTTAATGGACAGTAGCTTAAACTGGAATGCTCAGACTAATACAGTTTGTCAAAAAGTTTACTATGCGATGCAGACCTTGGTGGCACTCAAACAATTCACCCCTCAACATATCAAATTAAAACTTGTTCGATCATTGATTATTCCACTATTTGAATACGGTGATATACGTTAGCCTAAATCAATGAATGAAAATTTTCGAAAACTACAATTAGCTTTTAATTCTATTACCAGATTTTTGTATGGACTTGATAGATTTGACCATATTTCAGAATTTTCTAAATTAATACTCAACTGTAGTTATAGCGAATATTTAGATCTTCGAACGTGTACAATGACATTTAAAATTCTAAACAACGCCCCAAAATACTTGGAAAACTTTTTCATTGCGTCATCTCTTCCACGAACTCATAATTTGCTATTTTCAAGGTGCGAAACAAATATTTTAAGAGTTTCTTTCGACTATCGAGCAATAACGCTATGGAACAGCCTACCACGTGCGATTAAAGCAACAACTTCACTAGCTTGTAAAAAGCATTTATGTAATTTGAACCATTTTCGCAGAATAAAGCATTAATTTTTGAAAAAACGAAGAAACTTGCCCGTACTCCTATTATAAAAGATGGACTCGGAAACTACTGAACTGATCGACTTGAAAATTGGTATGTAGGGGTTTTTGGGGTCGGGGATGGTTCTAATGATAGTTCGAGACCCCTCCCTCCTCTCTAAGGGGGGGCTTCCATACGAATGAAACTCAAATTTCTGCATTACTCGAGAATTAATCAAGCAAATGAAACCAAATTTGGCATGTGGAGGTTTTAGGGAGCAATAAATCTTTTTATGGTGGTAAGACACTCCTTTCTAACGAGAGGAGGGGGGGAGGTTGCTGAACAACTCGAGAACTAATCAAACAAATGGAATCAAACTTAGCATATAGAGGTTTTAGGGATCGATAAACGTTTCTATGGTAGTTTGACACTCCTCCCCCATCTCTTAAGGGGGGCTCCAAATGAGAGCCATATTTGGCATGTAGAAGTGTTAGGGGGCACGAAACGTTTCTATGATGGTTCGACACACCTACCCCCTCTCATGGGGGCATGGGGGCTGCTGGATCCATGAACGTGCGCTTAGTAAGAAACCGTGAATCTGATAACGAAACATAAATTTTGGGCGAGACGAAGTTTTCCGGGTCAGCTAGTTTTTTTTATGAAAATATAAACAATTTTCTTTGACCAGATTTTTGCAGGTGTTATGGTTTTTGAGTTATATATTTTTTTTAAAATCAAGAAAAAAATTTTTGGCCCCATTCAAAAAGTAATCTAATCCTTTTTTGAATATTTCAAGTATGCGAAGTTTCTTAAAATACCCATGTATTCACACCCACAACGTTGCACTACTATCTGAGATGGTACTGCCAACGGTCAGTCGGGTTGGCATAAAATTCGTCGATTCTAACAAAATCCTCTACAGTTCCTTCAGGATTTGGCTTGACGTAAAGCTAATTTGCTACTTCCACAGAGAGTGGGCAACAAAGAACGGGTGAAGCAGTCAATAACTGGGATGTGCGAGACTTGTTATCTTATCGGAGCAGGCAATACGAAAACAAAATAATGCAATTGATATGAAGGGTTCTCCAATCGATGATCGAAAGTGAAAGATATTGGACCGATTTGCTCATGTTCGAGTGGCAATTGTCCGCAGTCGATAGCGAGCCCGGGAGACGTTAAGTAGTCGCGAAACAGTGAGTGCACTCCGCGGTGGTTTCAAGAAGTTAATCAGGAAGTGGAACTGCGTTCAGTTTGAGAATGTGATATACAGTATATGTGATTTTGAAAAATTGTGTAAAATGGATAAACAGAAATGGAACAAATCAACTCGAGTGTGGCGTATCAAACAGGAATGCATCAATTTGATAGGATTTTTCTGCTTAATTGTGGTAAACTTTTCTAGTGCACAAGGTATGTTCGAAAACGATAGAAATATGTCTATTCGCCAAATTCTTTGAATCGTTTGGAACGTTGTTTGTGATTAGATTCGTATCATTCCGACAGGAACAGTCATCAACGTCTGTTCGATCACTGATCAATCGAAAGGTTTGTGATGAAACAGATGAGAAGAGCTGTGCCGACGTTAAGTGTTAGCCATGTTCTGCTGGCAGTTACATGATTGTTGTTTGTGATTGTTGCGCAAAGACTTGCCAATGATATGAAAAATGATGGGAATTGGCATGCACTCTGGAGTAGTCGTTTTGTAGGCATGACATCTGATGTTGGTATGATGACAACGCATTCGTCCTGAGATTGGGAAATGATGATTGATAGGAATATGGGCTATACACTCGGAAATCAGCTTCTCACCACTCTGCTGAATACTATGTTCCTATGAGAGCATACAATTTTAGTCGACAGAGATCTTCTGTGAATGGTCTCTTTTTCTGCTGACAATCACTCACATATCGCTGATTCCGCTGAACACGGAGCGCTGTCCTCAGGTAACGAATAAGCCCAGAATCGACAAGTTATCAGCTTTATATGGTGTTTAAGACCATCTTTTGGAAAAATATACAGCTACTCCACCATGCTACCATAAAACCCTTCTAAATGTAGTTGTGCGGTCAAAATGCTGATTGCTGACAAGGAGTATTTGAATAGACTGTATACGCTGCTATACAACAGCTATACGTTCAAATATTTGCGGAAGTAAGTAACTGAAACGCAAATATAGGATTAGCTTGCTACACATGCTAATGCTCAATAGTTACCTGGATCTTCTGCTGAGACATTTTGGTTTGTAATAGATGTTGAAGGATGATGAGTGCTTTGTCTCGGTTGGTACGTTTTGATCGAAGATTTGACCCAGGAAACTTCTCTTTATGTGTCTTTTTAGCAGCACTATACATGTAACAATTGAACTCCCTCTTTTGTTTTCTAGTCGAATCATGTGGTTCCCATTCCTCTTCTTCCTTCCGATTATTACTCACCGTTCGTTGTTTCTGAAAGTTCGCTATATTGATTCACATTCATCTTCAATCTGAATGAAGTGTGTGAGTAATTCCATTGGTTTAAGACTAGCTGTACCTGGAGCCGAGCGACGCGACTAAAAATTATTAAAATGGTTTAAATGGAAGTCGATATAACAATATTTATTCTATTTTGGAATCAGTTATTCTGTCTAGTGCGTTCATAAACAAATAAGATAATTTTCCCATTCATGAGCAGGACGCATACTAAATTTGGAAAACTCGTGCTTCTCACATGAACTTCCAAATTTAGTTCACATGTTGTGGTGATTATCTCTATATCCTGGCCATGCAAAAGCAAGAGTTTGAATTCGGAATTCGACTGACGTATTACCTTCGATGGGACTTTGCATAAGCTTTTTAACTGAAAGCTCCCATTGTAAAGTGGTGGTGGGTTTATTGTGATGATATGTTGTACCAACTCCCATCCAAAACATTATCGTCGCCCTCTCAAACCATTTGGGACACCCCTATATTCAAGATCGAAAACATCCCAAACAATACTCCGCACTCCGCAACACGTTTCCGTTTTATTGCATCCTCTTCGGAAACGGTTCCGAGGACGAACCTAGCATGAATTTGAATTCGTAAATGCTATCAACGGATTACCTTCTTCAGAACAAACTTACAGTTGGTTTCTTTATTCTTGATTTTTTATTTGAAAACTCGAAAAAAAAAAAAACTATACGATAAGGGTACAAAATTTTCCAAATTAACCTACGATCTAAGGCGCATTTTCCGCGATCGATCCAAATCGCTCAAATTATAATTCAAACTAGATAAAGTAGCTGCTGGTTGCTACTTTTTCCCTTTGAAAGTCGATACTCGCGATTGAATCTACCAACGATTTGTTTAAGCGACGATTATCCCCTTGATTAGATAAGAACTCTTCAATCCATTAAAAAAAGTCACAGGAGAGTTACTTCCGAGACACGACCGCATAGTTGACGTAGGATTCCGTTAGGCCATCTCTTTATTTTGGATATGTTTGAAGAATTACATCGTTAAACTCTTTAATAATGATTTAATAATGACATCAAGTCTCTGTTAGGGAATACATTTCGGTGGGGGCGAAGGCTCCCCCTACTTTCATGTATTTGTAATGCCGAATTCTCTCAGGCAGGTTGGCAGCATTTTCACGGTGTGCTCAATTTTCGATTTTCAATTTGTAGCCCAATATGTTCCCGAAAGACGTAATCCTACGTCAAAATAAATTGCAGCATGGCATTCACAACTGGAAATCTGGAGTTATACGATTACAGTTCACAACTCAGATGTTATCTGCTTCTGGCTGCTAAAGGTTTCTGAGCCTTTCTTCTGTAACTCAAGGTCTGGTCGAAACAGTAGAAACAATTATGTTTCTCGAAGAAAGACAACAAGTGTTTTTGAAACATATAATCTCACGTCTCTCCGGTTATTTCCTCGACATTACCTACCCGTCGTTTTTTTGAAGGATATTACGCTACATATCGACTGAACAACGTTAAACCGATTAGGTGTGTCAATAAAGCAGGGTTTATTTTGGTTTATTGATGATAAACGACAAGGGTTCAGAAATGGCGAAGACTGACGGAGAAAGAACAATGAATTTTAAGGTTGTTCAAAGAGGACGGTCGGATAAAAGTTAAAAGTATGCGGAATCGAGTGTCCCGCTCTAAAATAAAGGAAAAACTGGGAGTCGAATATATGTGTGATATAACCGTAAGGTTAATAATAGAATAGGGCAAAGAATTTTTAAAGCTGAAAACATTGCGCTTCACTTTAGACTTACACCCCAGTACAGAAATGGAATACGTAGTCTTACGCCAAAATTGAGTGTTATAGTGACTTCAGTTAAATTGAATGAATAGCTGAACATCGAATGGATACTTCAAGCAAAACCGAAGCTTGTAATCACCCATAAGCAGAATCGGCTCATGTTTACCCCCAAATACAGGGTGTGAAAGGCAGAAAAAGTGGCGTTGTGTTTTCTGAGGAGAAAAAATATAAGTTTGGACGGACAGGACTGTTACAGTTGTTATTGGCATGATTTAGTTCAAACCAGCGTCATGAGATATGAACGGAACGTTACGGATGGAAGTTTGATGGTTTAGGGTACCTTTTCTCACCATGTAAAACTTCCTATTCGTTTCATCTCAACCCGAATGAATTCCAAAATAAATCTGGAGCTTTTGGAAGTCGTTTCAATCTGTTGTTACGTTGATGGCGCTGGATCGCCTTTTCCTTAGAAGCTAAAAACTGAAATATGACTCTTGAAGTTAATAATTGACATTCAGCATGTAAATAAATCAGGATGCATAACTTCTTCGTAACTATCATGTCCATTCCTATCTTCCCCTAGAATGCGAATCGCCAACATTCGACTTCACCCGTCTTTCGGTTGTGAACGGCGAAATCTCCGCCCGCGATGTAAATGTGGCGATCGCCACTCACAATGTCAGCAACGTGCGGAAGGTGGAAATAAGTGCCCTCGAGGGATTCAATCTCTACATCAACGCTGCCCTCAACTCGCAGTCGTCCCAACTGGTGATCAGTACCAACCAGGAGTTCGAGCACTTTCTGGAGACCGAAACCATTCCAACGCTCTTCAGCCAGCTTCAGTTCACTTGTGCTTCCGATTCGATCAAAATCATCCGCTTCCAGGTGCCGATTCGGGAGGAAAACCTTTACGCGCCAACCTTTAGCCGGATGGTGTACAGTATCGAGCTACCGTTGCCGCTGCCGAAAAATTTCGATCTCTCGCAGTACATTGATGGGGTGAGTTTTTGGATTTTTTCCGGTCTTTATGTTCTAGTTTTCTATACATTACAGGGGAACGGAATCCGAGCATACGACTACGACTTGTTCGGGAATGAAGTCAGCTTCACGCTGGACGAAAACCCGTACTTTCTAGTGGAGCAGCAGAAAGGGTCCACGGACAAGGAGTTCATAGCCAGACTTAGAACGAAGAGCACTCTGACGCGGCTCGACGAGCTTTCTCTAAAGATCACTGGAACGGTAAAGACCTGTTTTCACTGTATCGATTGAACCTCTACCGAACCATATTTGTAGGACGCCGGAACACCTCCCAAATCGGGCTCAGCGCAGCTGAACATCTCGGGTGATCCCTTTATTCGATACACCGAGCCGCCCCAGTTCCAACAATCGCTGTACGAAATCAGCCACAAAAAGCCGCAAGCCTTCGTTCCCATCGAGGTCACGCTTGAGACGAACACGTACGACGGAACGGTCACGTTCCGGCTGGGCGGGGAAGATGCGGGATTGTTCGCCATGACACCTAAGGCGGATCGCAGTGGTGCTACCATAACGTTGCGTCCGGGGATGGACATCCCAGGAGGGACATCTTTCGCCAGCTTGGTTGTTAGTGCCAACAGAACCGGTGCAGAACTAGAAGGAAGGACTGCTGTAGTGATCCAAATCGAGCAGGAAACGCCACCAGCGTTCGAACAGTCGGTGTACACCGGTAAGGTGAATAAGGAAGGTGTTGTTTCGGTGGATAGTGCGATCGCTCTGCTGCTGGAGAACTCTATGGGTGAGCTCACTGTGAAACTCATCGGATCGGACGCGCAGTATTTTACTGTGATACGTTCCGGCAATTCTGTCAATTTGGGAGTTTCTGACAATCTGACGGAGGAGGTTTTAGAGGATAGATTCTTTTTCCACCTCGAGTTGGAGGCCAGTAAGATCGATGTGGGTTTCGGTAGGGCGTTTGTCGTACTAGAGATTCTCAAAGAAGAGTTGCTCACACCACGGTTCGAGCAACTTTTCTACGAGGGAACTGTGACCGAGGAAGGGGTGGCCGTAATTCCAGAGATTAAAATAGTGGATGAAACGTTCGTAGATGAGTTATCTTTTGCGTTCAGCGGCGATCATACTATGTTTACGGTTGTAAATGAGCAGAATAAGATTACGCTCACGCCGAAGGGGATCACCGAGGAACAGCTGAAGGGGAAACAGTATCTGCTTGTAGGTGCGAGCGCCTCGCTCAGAAACATAACTGTTTCGGAAACGATCGTGATCGTGAAGGTCCTCCGACAAGAAATTATTACCCCGCGCTTCACACCAAATTTCCTTCAAGGTCGACTAGAAGAAAGTACGCACAGTCTGACGCCGATTAAAGTTGTACTCGACCCAGCTACCATTACAACCCTCACTGTAATAAACCTCTTCGATTCGAGCAGCATTTTTGAGTTGAATGCGACAACTGTCGCAAATGAGTTTGTAATCAGCTTACGGCCTGGAGTCTCCCTTCCGAACGATTCTCATATCACGCTGATTGTGGAAGCCACCACTCCCAAAGCACCCACGGTAATCTGCTTCGTGTTGGTTGAGGTTATCCGGGTACCTCCGGTACCACCCCAGTTCGAGCAGCTTCTGTACGAAGGACAGATTGACAGCAGCCATAAGCTGCAGGATTTTAAACTGAGGTTGAAGCAGGAGTCGTACGATGACACGGTCACGTTCAGCCTGCTCGAGGATGATGCGGATATGTTTAACTTGCAAAAGTTGGACGGTAACGAGATTCAGATTAGGCTTGCGAACTCCACGACCGAAGAGGATCTCACTGACAGGGATAGTCTGCGGTTCAATGTGCGTGCCGTGAAGGCGGATGGTTTGAACACCGCGGTTCCGGTGGTGATATTCATCGAGAAGGTGGACGTTAAGATCCCTAGGTTCGAGAAACAACTATACACTTCGAGTATTGGGACCGATCTCCGGCTGATCCCATTCGAAACGATCGAATTGGTGGAAGGAGGCATCGAAGATGGGTTGCAAACGTTTATCTTGCTCAACAATACAGATCTGTTCGTGGTGGAGTTGAAGAATGATTTGAAGGTTAACATTAGCTTGAAGAAACAGTTGACACCGGATGATTTGGAAGGATTCGAGCGATTCGAGCTTGTGATCGAGGTACGGAATCCGGTGGTTGGTTCAGGCTATGCCACGATTTTGGTAGATATAATTCGGGCAGCAATTGTATTCCCTGAGTTCACGGCTGCTTTTTACACGGGAGTGATCAATGAGGGTTCGAAGGAAATGATATTCCCCGAGAAAATTACTCTACAGGAAGCAACGATCACCGGGGATGTGAGTTACAACGTTTTGGGGGCAGACTCCCATTTTATTGTCATGAATGTGAACCAAGATCTTAGTTTGAAGTTCTCACTGAAAAATGAAGTAACTGACGAGGAATTGAAGAACAAACACCACCTCACCTTCCTCATTCAAGCCACCAATCCAGGAAGTACCGCATCCTCGGCAAGTGTTGTGGTTAACATAATTCGCCCGATCATGGCTGTTTTCACAAACTCCTCGTTCTCTGGTTTGCTAAAAGAAGGACAACCGACAGTTGATTTTGAATCCGATAAAATCACTTTGCTCGAAGGCACCTTTTTAAACGACACAACATTTACAACCGCCGGCGAGGACTCAACTCTGTTCGAAGTATCGGTAAGCTCGGAAAAAGTCGTTCAGCTTCTACTCAAGCCGACCCTCAGTTGGGATCAAATCCGTTACCGTTCATACCTCCGATTGTTCCTCCAGGCGACAAACCCCGAGGCTGCGCCAGCTGCTTGCACGATCATCATCGGCGTGGTGAACAACCCAGTGCCGACGCCCATCTTCACCAAGGCTGTCTACCGAGGTTCCCTCCATAAAGGGTATCCCGAGGTCGCCTTTGATGCACCAGAAGTGATTACGCTCGATCCGGCTACGATAACTGCCACACTGACGTTCGAAGTGAGTGAGAACGACCACTCAATGTTCAACGTCACCCGTAAAGACAACAAGTTCCAGGTTTCGCTCAAACCGACAGTTGGCGAAGAAGACATCGAAGGACGGGATATGTTGAGTTTCATCATTGAGGCCAACAACAGGTATGGACTTAGTGACACGGCAACGATCATCGTGGGCGTTCAACAGGATGTGTTTATCACTCCGGTTTTCATGGAAGCAATCTACTACGGATCGATTGAAGAAAACAGCACCGAACTGATCATACCATCGGAGATCTCGTTCCGACCAGGTACCACCACAAACAACACTGAAGTGGGGTTGATTGCCGGTGATTCGGATTGGTTCGCGGCGGTGATTGTAGACGCAAAAGTTAACATTACGCTCAAAGCCAACGACTCGATCAGCTGGGAAAGCATCAGTGATCGGAATCAGCTGAGCTTTTTACTGCAGGCCATCAATCCAGGAAGCGTGGCGGCATCTACGTTCATACTGTTAGACATTGGACGAGCATCACCCGTTGTACCGAGATTCAAAAAAATATCCTTCCGTGGCTACCTGGAAGTTAACTCCCGTGTGGTGCAGTTTTCTGAGAATGAAACCATTGAACTCGAGCAAGGAACGGTTCTGCCCGGTTCTACAGTTGAACTGCTCGATTTCGATTACGAGCTGTTCGATGCAATCGTGGAGAATAGCCAAGTCTTCATCTTACTGAAGGATTCGGTAGCCGTCGATGGTTTAACCGACGCACTGTATCTTCAATTCAGTGTGACGGTGGCGAACCCCAACGGTGAATCCGATTCGGCAACTGTAGTGGTAGATGTGAAGCGTGACACCACTCCCGTAAAGATCCCAGCATTCGAGAAGTCAACTTACAACGGCACGATTGGGAACGACTTCCGCCTACGTTTACATGAAACAATCTTCGTAACAGAAAACACGTTTACCGAGGGCACTTCATTCAACATTATCGAATCCAACAGTGATCTTATAGAGGTCATTACACGTGGACGGGAAGCTTTTGTACAGCTGACGAAGGCCGTTTCCACTGAAGATTTGCAGCAATTCGATAATTTGTATGTCACAATTGAAGCTATGAGCGATCAGAATGCTCGAAGTTCATGCTTTCTGGTCATTTCTCTCCCCATTGAAGAACACGGTAAGGGTATCACATCTCCCAAATTAACATCTTGGATACTCAGTTTCAGATCTTACAGAAACTTGCACCCCAACACCCCCCGTTATCGAGTGTACGGAATGCTACAACTGCTCAACCGGAGAACCGCTGGATGACGTTCCCGTATTCGCGTATGGAAACTATCGTTTCAATCTGAAGTCGGACAGCGTGGGAATGATCGGGGTTGTCAAAGCATCCGTTAAGGATCCTTCAGTGCTGTTGGAACATCGAATGGACACAAATGAGGGTGTGAATCATCAATCTACAAATAACAACCAGCGTTTTAATAGGTTCAATCTCTTGTATTCACTAGACTATCTGAGCGCCAACGTAGTCATCTCAACCGATGGTATCCTTCACATTGCGAACCCCCTTCTTCCCCGGAAGTACACCTTCCTAGTGATCGCCTCCAGTCCCCGTTCGGGAAAACAATCCACAGCGAACGTCACACTGGACATAGTCCAGGACTCGGAATGCCCCGCAAATCCGGAGGATCCAAAGATCACAACCGTAGAGCGGCTGCTAGTGATCGAGCACCTTCTCGAAGAAATGCCCCATCCTAACATATTCCCTTCGCAGCTCGGAACGTGCGAGTACGAGCTCGTCGATGAGAAACCCTACCAGAATTACAGCTATTTTGAGATAGACCCCGACACCCATTGGCTCGGCTCGCGATCGTTCGACAGAGAGAACACGACGCTTTTCCAAGGGATGAGCATTCCCCAGTTCCAACTGCGCCTACGGTTGATTTGCCCCGATCAAGGGAAGCAATCCCGCTTCCGGAAGCGAGCCCTCATCGAAACCGATAGTCTGCACTACGCTCGCGATGTCACCGTGATGAACGTGATCGTGGTGGATATTAACGATAACGATCCGCAGTTTGTGTATCCGCCGCCAGATCAAAAAGCATTCCACATAGGTTTCCCAAGTCCATCGATGGCAGCGAAGCTCATGCTGCCCGAGTTGATCACTGTCGTGGCGACTGATTTGGACGAGGGGTTGAACGCCAAGATCCGGTACAGTCTAGGCACAAACGATCATTTTGATATAAACCCGGAGCGTGGGGTGATCTACCCCATGAAGGACGCAATGAAATCAAGTGCCGTTGTTAGGCTTAACGTCAAAGCGACGGATCGGGATGGTGCTGTTGATGGGAGGAGTTCGGAAGTTACGCTTAGTGTTCATAGGTTGGAAGAGGAACAGTTGGTGTTGATGACCGTCATGGGCGAAGAAGATGCGGACAATGTGGTTAATCAGGTAAATGCTAAGACCAACACTGTTCAGTTAAGGGCATTGGTGCACGCTAGGGTACCTTCCACGGACCAAATTGACAGCAAGAATGTACTAATGGCAAGAAGCAGAGAAACCACCGTACTCCGCATTCTCGTATACGCATTCAACGAGCAGCACGAGTTGCAGGATTCGAGCACAATAGAAAGGTTGTTAAATTAATATTCTCATTAAAACTATTCTTGTCAAAGTATCGATATTTCCAGCATCATTCGTTCTTCGCCACTGTCGGAGAGTATAGAAACAGACTCATACAACGGAGCGGTTTGTTCAGACGTTACGTGCGAGCGACATAACCAGCTGGATTCAACCAACACGGGGCTCATCGTTGCCAGCTCTGTGCTGGGAGTACTGTTTCTACTCAGTGCTGGATTGGCTGTCTTCCTGTATTTACGGTTCATACGGCCACTCAATGCAGCGCCGACTGAAACTTCCGACGCGGTTCAGTTGGAGAATGATTTCGAAATATCGCCACCTCCTTCTCCCCCTATGGTGGGAGTGAAAAAGCTGGACAATGGGCCCGATCCCGATGATCGGAGGATCTCCATTAATATCTCTGGAATTACGGAACAAGGTATGTATAGTTCGAAAGCATCCATCTGATATTCGTGAAGAAAAAGCTTGATTCTAATAATTAGTGAATAAACAATAGCGCATGGTTCTGGTCGTGAATCCAAGATGGGTCTATGGTACTAGGTGAGGCCGTTTTATCACTAAGTTGGCTAGGGGAAAGGTATATGAAAACAGTACGGAAGAAAGCAATAAACGCGGGAATTATTTACCTGAAGCGTGAGAGAGAGAGAGGCTGATCGCGAGTGAGGTTATTCACAAGTGTATTGTGTTTTGTTTACTAACAGAACTTGCTTGTAGAAGTCTCCATTGTTGGTTTGACCAAGTTTTAGTAGCTTATCCCGCCAAATACGGAGCACTACTTTGGCATCGTGGATATTCGGCTTCCGCCTCAATGTTCAAGGTTGTCGGGCTTTACGTATGATCCTTGCTTTTAGGATTATGGTTGATTGTGATTGTGGCCATTTCCCGTTCCAGGTAACGAGTCGATGCAAAAATGACTTTCTTTTGTGTTGAACGGCAAGATTTCGGGCACGCAAAATCAGCGTTCAACATCTCTCGCTTTCAACCCATATGGCACATAATTTCCTTGATTTTGGATATGTCCTGTGGCTTTGAGTCGCTTAGAAATAGCTTGTCTAGTAACTCCCAATGATTCTACAAGCACAAATTTTGATCAGTAATGTCTTTAATTTTTCGGTTGTTTCGGGCGCTCTTTGTGATTGAAACTAAAATCACCACTTTTCAATCGTCCAAACGCTTCCCTACAAAATCTATCCGATAGTGCAGAGTCACCATAAACTTTCACAAGCATTCGATGCGCTTCAGTTGCACTTTTCTTCCAACGAAAACAGCAAACCTAAACTTTCCGCAGTAAAAATTGAACTTGTTTTGCAAGACTTATGGGTTTGTAAACAATATTTGGTTGACAGATGTCGACACTTCATAATTCACCAAACATTTGCTGTAATGGTCGACTATTTATAGCACTTTGAGCCATCTTGTGGAACGGAACGAATAAAGTTACACACCCAATACTTAAAGGCATTCCACACTCTCTACTGAATTTAGGGGTAAAAGTTATTGATTTAACCCTAGATTCTTATGCTCGAAGGAAACCCTTCAAATGCTTGGTTCTCATTTTGAAAGTAGCAAATTATGAGTTCGTGGAAGTGATGACGCAACGAAAAAGTTTTCCACATATTTTGGGGCATTTTTTAATATTTTAAAGATCATGGTGCACATTCGGAAATCGAAATATTTGTTATAGATACAGTTGAGGATTAATTAAAAAAAAAAATTGTAATGGGTTGTGTCTAGGACACGATCGCATATTTTCGACGTAGAACAACGCAATTACATTATGCAATCCACTTGTTTACCACTTCGAATATTTTTTTATTTTTTATTTCTCATAGATTATGTTCTTCGTTACAAATAAATTTGATGAACGTCCTTTTTTGTTTAATATGATGCCTAGAATTACCAAAATATGTGAACGGAAGAGTTGTCAAACGATCATTGTATCTTACATTTTCCTCTGAAATTATTGCACATCTCATGTTTACGTAGTTCTCGAACCGCGAAAGTTCATTCACCTCTAGTATCTGAAATGACTATTTTCTCAGGCTTCTCAGTTCAAAAGTATGTTTTAGGGAAACCTTTTCCGGTCTGCACAACGACAAGCGAGTACAAGAGTACTCAATACCAAGAAATACCCCCGACTTGCATGTGTTGCTTAGCGGATTCCCCCAGACACATTGTTTTTGGAGTATATATAATCGGTATATAAGCGAGCGCCGCTCGAAAATCCACTCAGTTATAATTGAACAGCGATTGGAACTTCGTTCATCATGAAAGTGCTGATGAACGGTGTCACCAAGAGCCTGTTTGTGCACCTTAGGCCAGAAGGGAATCCATCGGGAGGAGAATGATGCCACTGAAAAGGCGACCAAGAAAGTAACAGCATCGAAAATTGGTTCTCCTTTAGGCATCGGAGCAGCCGCCACACACACATATACACGCGCGCAACCCTTTTCGTTTGGTGGTTATCGAGTTAGCATTAACCACTGATGGACTTCGAGAATAATCTGGAGAGATGTCATCGTTACTGAAAAATAATCTGCCAGTTCCCCTTGGAATTGAAAACTACATTCAAGCGAAATAGTTTATTTTAATGTTTTCCATCCATATAATATTGCGACCAAATGCACTTTGTTTTGTGATTTTTCAATCAAGTGCAATTAGCAGGGAAGCTTCTGAAAATTATTCTTCCCATCAGTACAATATTTTCGTATCCAATATTGGATGCGCGCGCAACGGAAAATGTTTCGCATCGCGAAAATCTTATAATTTTCAATCGATTATTGCTCAGTCGCTGAAAGTTGCAAACTAAGATAGTTCATTCACCTCTAGTTCTCTCGATTCCATCACGGACAAAAAACATACTTAAGCGATATGCTGATGGTGAAAAGCGTTCATTCTTCGTGAGGACACCGACTGGACAACATCGTTGCTGGACTAGCTGGACGGCGAGGGATCGAATGCCTTTCTCAAGGCAATGATGGTGGAGGTGAAATGCTGGAAGAGTAAAATTTTCCAAGGGTCTTTTTCAAGGCTAGATACGAATGAACTGAAAAAGTTTGAAGTCTCTATAATTCAATACCTGCCTGCCTGCCTGATGAAAAGGCGATCAAGAGAGTACTAGAATTGAAAATTAGTTCCGTTTGATGCATCGTAGCAGCCGCCACAAACATACACGCGCGTAACTCTTTTCATTTGGTGCTTATCGAGTTAGCATTAACCACTGGTGGACTTCGAGAATAATCGAAAAGAATCCGGAAAGATGTCATCGTTGCTGAAAAATAATCTGCCAGTTTCCCTTGGAATTGAAAATTACACTCAAGCGAAAGAGTTTATTTTAATGTTTTCTATTCATATACAATATATTCAATACTACGATCAAATCCATTTCGTTTTGTGATTTTTTAGTCAAGTGCAATTAACAGGAAAACTTCCGAAGATTATGCTTCCCCATTTGTAGAATATTTTCTTATCCAATATTGGATGCATAAAACCTTGTGCCTTCAACGTAACGCTCTCGTTTTCGAAGTCCCCCAAATATTAATTGGGATCAGAATGGATTCAGATTAAACTTCAAACAAATGATCACTAAATCAACGATAGTCTTACGTCAACCTTGCAGTTATACCACAGATATAACCCACTTCCTGTTTTTCCATTTTCTATACGAATGCTCTGATAGATACACTTAAACATCTGTAATTTGTGAACAAATTATCGAAATGTCACGAAACTTCACACATAAGCTGGTGACAGTTGAACCTACCGATGTGAATTCTATACATTTTTGATGGCGCCATCTGTTGAAATATTCCGGGACTTTTCAGCCCATGTAGTATATTCATTTTTTTCCATTCAGATTGCAAATTACAGGTGTATACGCTCATAAGAATTAGCTGTATGTAGTTGAACTGTATTATATATTTTATTAAAAATAGAAGTTTTCCAGATGAATTTAAAAACAGATGGTTTAATGAGGAAACTGATACATCTCGCGCGCTTGTAGACTGCTGACTAGCGATGGGCGAGCGCTCACGAGCCGCTCATTTGAGCTGGTTCGTCAGAAAGAGCGTACGATCCACGGTTCTTTAAAAATGAGCCGCGGCTCTCAAATGAACGGTTCTTTTGTGAGCCGTGGCTCTTTCTCGAACCGTGGTTCATTTAAGAGACGTCCATTTGAGAACCACGGTTCAAAAAAGATCTGCGGTTCATAAAAGATCCATGTATCTTTTAAGAGCCGGCTTATTGGTAAAGAACCGTGGATCGTACGCTCGTTCTGATGAACCGTGGCCTGCAGCAGTGCGGAAGAAATACATGTTTCCCATGCTCCTTTTAAGCGGTTTTATTTAGCTGTTTGTATGTTCGTAAATTTTGGCGGATTACATATTCTCACGAAACCCTATAAATATGGGTATCTAATGAAAGGGCATGACTAGTAGGATACAGTCATTTATGTAAGTTTGAAATCCAAGATGGCGGCCGTTTCAAAATGGCAGATAACAAATTTCGTCAAAACCCCATCAATGTGGGTATCAAATGAAAGGACTTGACTAGTAGAACACAGTTATTTTTGGAAAATGTAAATCCAGAATGGCGACCTTTACAAAATGGCAGACTACATTTCTTCTGAAACCCCATCATATGGGTATCAGATGAAAGGGTTTGACTAGAGGAGCACAGTTATTTATGATAAATCCAACTACAAAATGGCCAATTACTTTTTTTATGCAACTCCCGCAAATAGGTATCGAATAAGATGATTTGACTAATATAATACAGTTATTCATAAAAACATTCCATTCGAAACATTTTAAAAATGTTTGGGATATAAAACGAGGAGAAAACTGAAAACAACAATATATCAATAGAAATGAGTTCTATTTTTTTTTTTTTGAAAATATTAAGTATTCCGGCGACTTCAGTACCATGTGAGCGAATTTTCCCGAAAGCAGGACATGTTTGCACTGAAAGATGTAGTCGACCTCAGCCAATAACGATTTTCTCTTTCATCTAAACTCGTTTTCTATCAAAAGCAGATCGACTGGGTTTTGACTTTTAATGGAAAAAGTCACAGAAGGTTGTGTCCGAGACACGACCGCATAGTTGACGTAGGATAACGTTAGGCTATCTGTCGCATGCTGATTTTGGATGTTTGAAAAAATATATTGTTAAACTCTATGATAATGATCTGATGGCCCTGAAAAGGGCCGTTTGGTTTGGTTGTTGGGTATTTTTTTGTTTTTTGGCAGCGGTAGCTTTTTCGGAGCCGCTGCTGCCTATTTCTGTTTTTATTTTGGTGGTTTTCGTTGACACCATCACGTCGAGCCAAACGGCGAATAGCGAGTTTGATTCACTGGATATTGTCATGTAGAACCTTGCGATACGCTTCGATCCTCCTTTGCCTTCCTTGCCGCATGAGGTCATGTTGGTTGATGTTGATCTGATGTGACCACACTTAAAACACTAAAAACATATATGTTTACCGATCTGAGCGTCGAACAAAATGAGAAATCTGACTGAGCAGCAGCATCAGCAGAAAGAGAGAACATGCCTAAAACTTTCTGCTCATGATGTTTGCTGTTGCCATCAGTACTGGACCGATGCGGAACACAGCACGATTGTTGATGTTAGGCCTCGATGTTTACCGCCGCTGCTGCTGCTACTGCCACTTAAGTTCGATATGAGACACAGCTCAATTGTTGGCCGCTCAGATTTGATGCTTCGATGTCTTGAAGTTCACTGCTGCACTTTCACGATTCCAAGAAGCGTGTGCTCGCACTTCTGATGGAGAGAGCGTGCCCGAAATGCTCCGCTCGCGATGCTTGCTGCTGCCACTAGTAGTAGTAGTAGTAGTTTGCCGCTGCTTATACTGCCATAGAAGCTTGATGTGAGGCACAGCTAGCCTATTGACCACACAGCTTCGATGCACGTCTATATATTAGCCGCGTCCACTGATGCTGCTCTCCACTGTTGTCCGTTCCACGTCCGTTGTAAAAATGAATAAAATCCACGAACGCTCCATCCTTTTATATCATTTGGTATGTGTGAAGTAGGCGCCTCCTACTCGATTGTCATGCAGCTTGCCGGTGAACGAACGAATCGGGCGCGAAAAAGAAATGACGTCAATTTCGATCAATCAGGCCTAGGTATCTTCTGTTTGGATAGTGGTTGAGATTTTTTAATTGTTCGATTGTTAGTTACATGATATATATTATTTTATTCAATGTGAAAAATTATTATGGAATGCCGACAACGTATGATGCAAACATCTCATCAATCCATCATGAAATGGATGAGCAATAAGCGTTTGAAATTGGACGGGTCGCTCATTTATTTTCTAACCGGGAAGCAGTTGACATACTACGCCGTCTATAGACGACATCCGCGCGACGAGCTGTGTGTACGAGCGTCGTCTTTAGACGACATGAAATTCATACTGCTCTTCGATCACACCAGCGCGATGTGCATACTTTTCGGCGCAATGCTCCGTACAGGGGTAGCACTTCGGCGGAGCACACTGCCGTAATGAAAGGGTTAAACCGACGCCGAACCGAATAGCGATGAACGCACCCATATCACGAACTTCGACATTTGATTTGCTATTATGGTGCTACTCGCCCGTGTAGTTCGCGCAAAGGCATTGGCAAAATATTATTTTAGAAAATTCCTTGAGCCATGACCGGAGCCGTTCTGCTATATATATATATATATATATATATATATATATATATATATATATATATATATATATATATATATATATATATATATATATATATATGCATACATATGTCATTCGCCTCCCTTACCGCATCCAGTCAGGTTGGTTGATGGAAAGTATGTTTCTGACGTGATAAGTTTCCTGTTAGTTGCACATGATCAAAGAAAATATAAAAGTAAACAGTATTTTTGATCGTAGTTTTATATCATTTTTATGATAAGTGGATAACAATAACATTAACTCTTTCGTTTCAAAGCAATATCGAAAGTCCTGAAAAGGACTGGAATGGTTAAATGGATTGTACGGAATCTGTTGCGTGCTAATGTGAGGTTTCAGTCAGATGTAGCAGTTGTTAACTTTTTGGCAGCGGTAGTTTTTTCCGAGTCGCTGCTGCTTTCCTTGGCTTTGACATCTTCGGCTTCTGTGCGTCGGTTTGCAAGTTAACACCATCGCGGTGAGCTAAACAACGGATAGCGGGTTTGATACACTGGATGTTGTCATGTGGAACCTTGCGATACACTCTTCCTCAACCGGATCCTTTGTCTCCTTTACCTCCATAACCGCATCCAATTGTATTGGTTGATGTGAACAGGAGTATCAGCAATGCACACTAGAAACACATTTGTTTATTGATCTGAGCGTCCAACAAGAATGAGAAATCTGACTGAGTAGCAACAGCAGCAGCAATAGAGAAAGAGAGCATGCCTGAAACTCTCTACTCATGATGTTTGTTGTTGCCAACAGTAGTGGACCGATGCGAAACACAGCTCGATTGTTGAGGTTCAGCCTTGATGTTTACCGCCGCTGCTGCTGCTACTGCCACTTATGTGAGACACAGCTCAATTGTTGGTCGCTCAGATTCAATACTGTACTTTCACGATGCCAAGAAACGTTCTCGCACTTCTGACGGAGAGAGTGTCCCTGAAACGATCCGCTCGTGATGCTTGCTGCTGCCACTAGTAGTAGATCGGTTTCAACAACCGTTGCTACTGTTTGCCGCTGCTTATGCTGCCATAGAAGCTCGATGTGAGACACAGCTCGCATTTTGACCGCTCAACTTCTATGCTCGCCTATATATTAGCCGCTTTCACTGTTGCTGCTCTCCACTTGTTGTCCGTTCCACGTCCGTTGTAAGAATGAATAAAATCCACGAATGCTCCTTCCTTTTATATCATTTGGTATGTGTGAAGTAGGCGCCTCCTACTCGATTGCCATGCAGCTTGCCGGTGAGAGAACGAATCGGGCGCGAAAAAGAAATGACGTCAATTTCGACCAATCAGGACTGGGTATCTCTGTTTGGATAGGGGTTGAATTTTTTCAATTGTTCGATAGTTAGTTATATGATATATACTATTTTATTCAATGTGAAAAATTGTTATGGAGTGCCGTAATCGTTGGATGCAAAAATTTCATCAATCCATCATGAAATGAATGAGTAACAAGCGTTTGAAATTGGACATTTTTCATGATGCGATCGATTTTCATTTTTCAATTTGTACCCCAATATGTTCCCGAAAGACGTAATCCTACGTCAAAAGCTTTCGTTTCGGGCTAAACTAAGAAATAATGACGAAAAGTTTTGATATCAAGAGTGTTTCTAGAAGCTCCCTTCTTGCGTGAACACCAGGCTCCACCTGCAAATATGAAGTTCGACTCCTGGACTTTGAAAAATAAATCATAACCTCATTTTGAAAAATAAGTCATATCCCCATTTAATTAGGCCTGATTTTCATTAATGTTTAGCTCAAATCTCATGAAGCTGAGAGTTTCCTGAGTATACTTCTTAAAACTTGTATTCCATAATCGTCTAAAACCAATTTCCACACAACTTAACTCCAACTCAGCTCCAACCCACAGATAGCCGAAGCTAATCATAACTGTGTCAGTCGATCGAATGTTTAGTTCGATTGCCTCGAATAAGGCCACAGCATATCCAAATCAAAACACAAATCTGAGTGATTCAGGGTATATGACTTATGTTTGTTTAAACTTAGCGTAACGTTCACGCTTTTGTGGGAACTAATCAAATTGATTGTTAGTTATTTATGGTTGTTAACTTTTTACGGACCGCTCACGAGATTTCTCGTTTTCGCGTTCCTTCTTTACGGACTTGTGTGAAATTAGCGGATAAAAGTTTTTGTTGCGTGCAAGTTTCTGTTCAACGTCTTGCTGGATTTAATGAATAATTAATTATTTCAGTTGAAATAAATTGTTTGTTTGTCAAGTAACAACCTTCAAAATCATGCTAATTAGATAGAGAATTGAATCATTCGTCTTTCAACATTATTTTTTTTTCTTCATCGTGACAGAGAAAAATTATAGACTGAAACGTGCGTATGGTTCAATATAGGAAAATATACAGAATTTTGAAAATCAAAAAAAGTTGTTAGAATAGAGTTATCGAAGTTATTCGATGGAGGAATATTTTATCTATCTTCCAGCCTCAATTTTATTATTCGAAAAAGGGTATGAGAAAAGTCATAGGCCAAGTTGTATGTAAGAAATTAAATATGTTAAAGAAAATTGAAAAAAAGTTATTAGAAAGGACCCAAAACACATTCTCGAGATAGTACTTAATCGATATAGAATATTCTTATCTATCTTTAGCAAAAATTCCATTGGTCGGAAAAATTTTCCACCCAAATTTTCGTTGGCCGGAAAAGAGTCTGAGAAAAGGTATGAGCCAAAATTTATACAAGTTGTAGGAGGGAAATCAATAAATTTAACGAAAATGGAAATAGAACTTTTTCACACCAAAAAAAAAAAAATTGAAGAAACAGAGTGCGAAGTCGAAATTTTTAGGCGAATTTTGAAATACTTTAAAATCGTGAAATATCAACGCATGGAGATGGGATATAAACTTCTTTAAAGCATAATTTACATGGATTTACATGGAATATTTTACAGGGACATTTGTATTTCGATGTATGTAGATGTAGTGGACAAAAATATCGGGCATGAAATGAGAAATCGATTTCTTTCTGTCTGTCTGATAGCAAATCCAATTAACGTTATCAACTATCTTTCATTTGATTTCTAAAACGTTGGTGTAGGACCATTCAGTACTGATATATTATTGTATGAACGAAAAATTTCGAATTCGTATTTGATAATAAATAGTTCAATAAATAATCATCGAAAAACAGTTTTGAAAACTCTAATAAATTCTAAACACCCAGAATTTTTCAGGCGGGTGATAGAATTTTGCTATAATTTCTCAAATTTTCTTTTCAGAGCCTATTGAGAATGTGGAAAAAAAGAAAAACTAATTTTTTTACTCTAGCTCTTATAGTGAACCATATAGGAGAATTATCTTATTATTATCTGAAAAAAAAAATCACACATCTATAAAAGGCGTTGGCACACATTTAAATACGAATTATATTAGTACTGAATCTCTAAATCATCAAAAAAAAAATCAATATTTCATGATTTTTATTGTACTTAAATTTTTTAGAAATTTATTTTTTGATTAGATTTCTCGATATATCATAGTAAGATGCACTTTTATTTTTTTTTAAAATTTTGTATCTCGAAGGCTATTGAAAATGGCGTGCTAAAAGTTGAAAGGCACGTTTTTCACCATAGATCCTATGATGAATTACACAGGGATTCGAAAAATAGTCTAAATTTCTATACAATACAAATTTTTACTTTCTTTTTACTTTTTACTTCCTTACCCAGCCAGACCCTTCCCCTGGTACAACTCGTGAACGTTTTCGGCCAATAACTTTTCTCATACCCTTTTCAGACCAATGAATTTAGCTACAGATAAAAAAAATATTCTTCATCAAATGAGTACTATCTCGAAAATGTGTTTAGGGTCCTTTCAAATAACTTTTTTCAATTTTCTTAAAATAATTTATTTCACCCATACAAGTTCTACCCTATAACATTTCTTTGAACCTTTTTCGACCAATTAAAATTTAGTTAAAGATAAATAAAAATATTCTTTATCGAATTTGTACTATCTCGAGAATGTGTTTTCGGTCCTTTCAAATAACGTTTTTCAATTTTCTTTAACATAATTAATTTTATCCATACAACTTGGCCTATGACTTTTCTCAGACCCTTTTCCGATTAATAAAATTGTGGCTGGAAGATAGATAAAATATTTCTCTATCGAATAACTTCGATAACTCTATTCGAACAACCTTTTTTGATTTTCAAAATTCTGTATATTTTCCTATATTGACTCATGCTCACGTTTCAGTCTATAACTATTCTCTGTCACGATCAAGAAAAAATGAATTATGTGGAAAGATGAATGATTCAATTCTCTATCTAATGAACATGATTTTGAAGGTTGTTACTTGATAAACAATCAATTTATTTCAACTGTAATAATCGGCCCTAGGGCATCCATATACTAATACACTGCATTTGACAGCGTCAAACATGTCCGGGTCGCAAATGTAATTTGCGACCACTGTCACTCGCGAGAACTGTTAAACTCGCAAGCTGGTGTAAATCAAGGCGCCTAATATACTACCAGGTGGGTCAAAATGAGAAATCCACTCTACAGCCATTAATTTACAGGATGACATTCACACTCTTCTAAAATAAAAGATAATGAATGAAAATTTGCCTTTCTATTTCGAATATGTATTCTATGCAATACAGTATTACGTAATATTAAACTGGAATTGTGTCTGATGATGATTTTATATTATAAATGTTGTGTGTTGTGAAACATATAGTCAAATGGTAAAGAGAGCGTCGTGTTTCAAGTAATCGAATAACTTAATAATCTCCATTCAAATTTTAAAATTGCAAAACTGCCTTCTTTAAATTTTCGCGAATTTGACGATTGTTTCGAGTTAAATATGATTAGCGAATGGGCGCACCTTGTTACGTAAATCTGCCTTGAGCTCACCGAGAAGTTTGATAGTTTGGCAATGACAGGTAAATTTGCGACACATCTTGACTCGCGGATCATATCCTCTTGGCCGGGGCCTGGTACTAATTCATTATTCATTGAATCTAGCAAGACGTTGAACAGAAACTTGCACGCAACAAAAACTTTTATCCGCTGAACTTTCATCCGCTAACTTCACACATAGAGGCAAGTATGGAAAAGTTCATTCGCTCATTTCTCCCCACCTAATTATAAATCACACTTGTATCCAGAGATGCCAACCTTCCTGATTTTTCAGGATTTCCCAGACTTTTTAGCACGCTCCCTGATATCCTGACAAACACTCAATTTTCCCTGATTTTGACGTAGGACTACGTCTAACCGGAAGATATAGGGGGTGAAATGGAAATCTAGGCACTGAACAAGTAGGAAAAAATGCAAGATTTGGAACGCTTATAACTCGAGCATTTCTCAATAGATCGCAAAGGTTTTTGCATCAATTGATAGGAAATATATCTACGCATCTATCATAACGAATAACATTTAATTTTTCTTGAGATAAATAATTGAATAATTGTGAAATATCAAGCATTGCCAAAATGCACTATGTGCCCATTTTTGATTGGTCCATTTTGTGCTCCTCAAATCGTACCGACCAAAACGGGCAACCAGAGCAGCAGCGAAATAGAATGAAGCACAATTGGAAAGGAAAAAGAAAAAAATGAACGAAACATTGGTCGCAATCCCCGCTCCGCTGCCGTAACGATCATTCTCATTCAAACCGTACACCACATCGGTTCGCATCACAACACATCAACAAACCAACCCAAGCAGCCATGTCTGGACATGGTAAAGGAGGAAAAGTGAAGGGAAAGGCAAAATCCCGCTCGAACCGTGTTGATCTGGAGTTCCCCGCAAGGGTAGCTAGGCCGAGCGCGTTAGTACCAGTGCACTAGTCCACCTAGCCGGCGTTATATAGTTTCGGTCGCCGAAGTGATCGAGTTAGCTGGCAAAGATGCTCGCGACGATAAGAAAACCCGCATTCGGAACAGAACACATTCGGTTCGGTGGACATCAAGACAACAGGCAGTTGCAGCGAGTGGCGAGTGACAAACGCAATCGCAAAACGGCATCAGGTAGCAGAAGAAAAAAGTTTGTTCTTTATACAAACTGCTTTGGTGGCAAATCCAGAACAAGGCGGCATCGAGGGCGTTCGAAATGGTTTTTTTTCAAAACCACGAGTACAAAGTATACTAAATTGGAACCTTTCCATAAAACAAGGCGCTTTTCAGGGCCATTAAACCTTCCAAAAAAGAGTTTAGGAAATACAGTTCAATGCTTTCTAAAACATTATCCAAAATAATAATAAAACACAAATTGATTTTTTCATAATTTGTTTGCCAGGATCTGATGAGTATGTGAATTTGGCAGTTGTTCTGAGCTTATTGATAGTTGGGGACTTTCCTGATTATTCAATTTTCACCAATTCAGGTTAAAATCGCCTCCAATGCGACACTGAGTAGCGCTTCGGCAAGTCGCATTGAATGTAATTTACTGTACATGTCACAAAGCTGGATGAGAAGGACGCAACAAAGGAGGACAAGTTAAGGGAAAGGCAAAGTCTCACTCGAACCGTACAGGTCTCCAGTTCCCTGTTGGTCGCATTCACTGATTGCTCCGCAAGGGTAACTAGGCCGAACGGATTGGTGCCGGAGCACCAGTATACCTAACAGCGATTATAGAGTTTCGGCCGTCGGAGTGCTCGAGTTGGCTTGCAAAGCTGCTCACAACAATCAGAAAACCCGCATCAAGAACAGAGCAGCTTCGGTTCGGCGCTCATCAAGGCAACAATTAGTTTCAGTGAGTGGCAAAGTGTTTCTCCGGCACGTCGCATTAAATGTTATTTACTGAACAACATGTCACAAGCTGGATGGGAAGAAATTTTCCAACTGTGAAAGCTGTGGCGAGTGGCAAACGCAATAGCTAAACAGGAAGGTTTAACCGAACAAGATGAGAATATCGAGTGATAACAAAAACACAACAACAAAGGTTCTTTTCAGAACCATCAACATATTCATAAAGAGTAAACAGTAAACTAATCCATTTTTCAGGTAGATAGGTAGGTATTCATGTAGGAGAAGAAAATAAAACAATATATTTAAAATATATATTTAATAAAAGCTGTCCCCTTTGTATAGTCCTACGTCACTCCGGTTATGTCCCCGACATTACCCACCCGTCTTTTTTATAAAATGATCCTGATTTTCCCTGATTTTTTACTTTTTGCTTTTCGCATTTTATACTTTTTACTTTTTGCTCAGAAAAAAATATACTGGGAGTTTTGCTGGTTGTGTATGAGAACTGTCATAATAGTGTACATTAAAAAGCTTTCCGGTCCGCTCTTATATAATGCTTACTCTTCCTTTCGATTATACTTTATCTGTTCGCATTTTCGAAGGTACAGTGTCGACATTTTTTGAATTTTGAAGTTAACGTGAAAGAAATATAATCTATAAGAATCATATGCCCGAAGGTTCTCGCAATTCAATCTCAATAAAACGAAGATTAGAAACAGAATTGGAACGTAAACGATGAAAGGAATATTAGCGACCAAAATTTATGTACAGTTAAATAAAAACGATACAGGCTTCATTACATGTTCGCAGTAAACAACATCCAATGTACAAGAATTTTAGAAGTAAGAACGTGTGAGCATCTTTTTTTTTCTTACTTAACTGTAATTATTATTAAAAAGTGTTTTATTTATTGAAGAATATATATTAAATTGTTTGTAAAGCAAGAAGTTGTAAGAATGATACGTAAGATACGACAAATGAATTAGCAGGTACACTACATATGTTTAAAATCTCCGTTCATGTGCATCAGTTAAAACATGGTTACGTAAATCGTTACGACTTGTGCGTTTCATCTATTCATCGATTTTTTTTAAAGCAAACCGTGGCGGGTGATGAAAACAGGTCATTTCAAACAATCAGACTGACCCGGTATTCACCTGAAAAAAAATTATTATCTGGTTCAGGTGGTATTGGAGAGGAATTCTGTATTGTGATCTTCTACCATGCAACCAGTCGATACATTCCCACAAATATTGCTCGCAACTGGACAAATTAGCTTCCATAATTAGATAATGTTTAGAATTGTTAAGCTACCTGAAAGATTTCAGAACTTCCTGAACTGATTGCAAAACAACACTGTGCATATAAAATTCAAAAAATAATACTTTTGTTTTCTCAAAAATGGGTACGAACTTTCCGGACAACCCAATATGAGCTATCCTGATTTTCCCTGATTTTTTTTCATTCTCCCTGATTTTTCAAAAAAATAGTTGGCAACCCTACTTGTATCTGCTCGGAGTAATCATGGCGAAAAGAATGCAGCAAACAATCGTGAGATTGCACGATGAATCATTTTACAGTCCCCGACCATCTTCAATCGGGACTGATAGTGAACATAAAGACGCGTCCACATTACGCCAATCGGCCTTGGCCGCTCGGTAAAGCCGACTAAATGTGGACGTACCGCCCGGGCTTGCCGACGTGCCGAAAACCGACTCGAATCAAACCGAACCCAACCCGAAACAAGTGGGTCCGGTTCGAGAAAGTCGAACCAAAACAAAACGAAGTAAATTAGCGTTGACGACATTGTGCTTCGTGTGTTCTTGACGGCTTCGTGCACCCGATGGGGCGTCCACATTACATAACGAACCAAATATGCCGCCTGGTCAGCGTTGCCATTGTTCTAGTTTAAACTGGATTCTTCCAGTTTTTTTTTCTCGATCCAGTCAAACAGTTAAATCCTGAAATCTTCCAGTTTTTCGAAATATTATCCAGTTTTATCCAGTTTTTTCATATGTGTGCTTCATTTTTATCCTTGAATTCACAATGTATAAATATTATCCCTCTCTGGGTTGCCACAATAAAATCTGTGTTTTTAATCTAAAAAAAATCTCGGGTATGTTTTCATTCAAATTTATTTTTTTTTCGAACTTTCTTCGTTGAAACATTTGACGATTCCGCAGATAGTCTAAAATGTCATTTTTCTACCTCGTCCAGTTCAGTAGCTCCTGTTTCTACAACTTCAACACCGATGTAGATATATTTTGCTTCTTTAGACAGGTGTCTTCCATGCGTTTTCCAAAATATCCTTCGTTTCACCTCGAGAAATTTCACTTCTGCTTCTAGTAGCCGTTTCATTATTTTGTACCATTTGATGCAAAAGCTCTTTTCTCCGGCTTTCCTTGCCTTCTAAAAGAAGTGAATGAAAATTTATCGATAATCTGTTTTTCTCTCATGTAATTTGAATTAATTATTTCGACTTTTTTATTTATTTTATCCCTCCAACGTGAAACACATGTCGCATTGCACAATAGTATAGTATCTACTGATACGTCCAAATTTTGATAGGAGTCAATGACGGAAAGGTCAAGAGAGGATACGATTTTCGTCGTAGGATACATCAACGCTTTACATGTTTTTAAAATAGTGCGTTTAACATCCCTTCGCATCCCGGATGAAATTGCAAGATATATTTCTTTGGTACCATTAAACTTTCTAATTAATTCAATTTTTAAAATTATAATCGACGGAATTGCATTTTTCCCTTATTGGTGACGAATTTCCCTGATATTTCCTGATTTCAAGAATATTCCAGGTAGTCGCTGTTAGATACTGTTCAAAATTTCCTTAGATTTGTGTATTATTGTGGGCATATATTGTTCAAGAGAGAAAGATAAATTGTTGTGGTTTCCGAACTAATCTGAGTAAATTCGGGCGTTTCAGTTTGTTTGTTCGACTTAATAATCAATAGCGAAACGTTTAACAAAACACATGTTTGGTCTTCGAGTCGTTCAAATGATTCAAAATCACTATTTGGTTTTCGCCGTAGTTGAACCTGGAGGTTACGTTTAACGACGGATTCCAGCAAAAGCCATCTTGTTGCGTTTCAACTATCTACATATATTTTACTGCCGTGATCGAGGCTCAATGCTTGCTATTTGAATGAAAAACGAATGATTTTACAGAGACACTCGCTGGCCCAAGCAAAAGTTTCCAATTTGATTCTCTCACCATCTAACGTCATTCCGGGAGGCTATTTTGAGAGAATGCAAAATTCTCTGAGAATAGATGAGCGGAATCGAGACAGTATTTTTCTGTTTAACTCGAGTATGAACTTTGCGAAGATGATAAGCGGACCTTACACGGTCAACTTTATTGACAATATGATGACATTTGAGAGCATAATGACAGCTGAACATGGCCGAAGACGCAGAAATCCGGTTTTTCTGATTTTCGAGCATCAATATCGTGACATTTCATATGGATGCATGATGTTGAAGTTTTACCTCACGGACTTCCAGACTGAGTTGCCAGATATGCAAGCGCACATTTAATTTTTGTTAGTCTTTTTTGCGATTGCAATTAAAATTTATAAACTACTGAAATTGTAGGAATCATAAATGGAAGCTATTGGTTTGGAAAACCGATACTTTGAATAGCAAAATACGGTACTTTTCACGATACAAACCAAAACTTCAAAGTAAACTGACAATGTGATGGTGAGAGAGTGGATGAAACTTAACAACGTTTTAGGATTTTTTTAACGTTGAACTCGGTCATTCTTCGCGCTAGTGAGCGGGTTGTGTGTTTCTTCACACTCCGCCATAAAATTTGGAGTATGATCTGGGAAAATCACAGATGAAAAAACATCACGTGTTAATTCAAGCTACAGTAGAATCCCGATTATCCGCGGAATAGTCGGGCAAACTCACCGCGATTAACGAAAATCGCGGATGACCCATTAAAGGACAAAAAAATGCAAACACGAAAAGAGATGTTTCAACATAAAAACTATGTTCTATCAATACAGAAATCAATCAACTATCCATCTATAAGGTCGTGTACACCAGTGGCTAAATAATGTAAAAGCCATGACCACAACAAAAGAGCATGGGCCTACCACTCACTAACAAATTCCGGAAAGGCCTATTGATTTACTATGGAACTCGCAGTCACGAATAATCCGCACCCGCTCGCGGATAATCGGGGTTCTACTGTCATAGTCTCATTTATGGAATAAAAACATTTGCTTGCAGATAAAATAACTTGCATATATTTTCGCAAACTAAAATAATATGACATCTCTGAAACTGAAAGGAACAGTCTGTGTTTGTGAAACGAGTATTATGATGTATTTTTGAGAAGAAAAGCCGATTTCTAAAGTGTAAATTATGAATGAAAATTAACTTTTACGAATCAAATTAGTATTCTATGTGAATGCAAATCACTTTTTTTCTGCAAGTGGTGAGAAAATCCCATACAAAAATTATGTCTGAAATTGACGTTATATTCTAATAATACATTTTAGTAGGAATATCTGAAAATTCAGGGGAAATAGGTTAAGTTAAGGTTAGGACTACGCGCACCAATTAATAAATAATACCAAGTAGATATTTTCATTAAAATTTTACCAATTGAAAATTGCCTTTTAGCCTTCTAATCTGATAGAGAATAGTTTGGATCCCAAACTCAAATGTCGCCACTAGCCATCGCGGATATTTTCGTTGTCTCGGGTTGAGGGCGATATTGACCGTGTAAGATGGAAAAATATTGATTGAGGTTAGATCAGATGTTGAAAGCCTAGCTGTCACGATATTGAAGACACTTATTGTCAATCCGGTTGATCGTGTAAGGTGCCCAACAGGGGAATGTTTTATGTCTCAAATAAAGTGAGGCATAAACGGAGAATAAAAGGGTGAGTTTTATCTGTGAATGAGTGTTGTTGAACAAATTTAGATGTATAGAGGCGAATGAACTGCAAAGTTTAAAGCCTCTTAAATACTCGCAAGCGAAGCAAGCAACTGCACACAAGTCAAAACGTGCGGTCCCAGGCGTATGTCTTACAGATTTCTTCCCGGTCCTGGCTTGTGTGTGCGGATGGATTGCGTGAGAATACACCCTTTTGACCAGCTGATTGAGAACATGGAAATTAGTTTATTGGGAATTCAAAGAGAAGCTTGTTGTAATAAATGTAGAAATCAAGGGAACGAAAGATTACGATATTTCCAAACGTTTAAGGTTATCTCAGTCGATGGATTATTACTAATCTATGACTTTCAGTAATGATACCTTCTCAATATTATGTTGCCCCCTAAGCAATCATGAAACCAATTTAATAAAAATGTAAAATGATTCGAAAATAGTGAAATATTTCCTAAAAATCTGACCTAAGTACTATCTATTTCTTCCAGAATCTGAGGACTCCAAAATTCCAGCCGATCGGTTGGCACGTTCACTCAGCGATCGGCTCGAGAGAGTGGACGAATATGGACAGGCCATCCCCAGGACCCCACTTGGGAATTCAACAGAGACGGAGCCGAAAAATGTAAAATTCAACGAACTAGTGGAACGGATCGAAGTGGTCGAGCATCATCCGGACGGGGAGGACTTCGAGGACGATTCCGTCTACAGCGAACGATTGTGAGGAACCGTGTGTGTGTGTTTGATATCTGATTTATCTATGTATCTCAGGTGATATTTATAATAAACATAGCGTTAGTTTACGATAATTCTCTCCACATTTTTTGTTGAACTTATTTAATTTTTTCCTGTGGTTGTCTGAGTTAACCATTTTTTAAGCGTAGGTGGTTCGTTGTTGTTGTTCTTCTTCCTTAATGGCACTTACGTTCCTGGAGGAACTTCGTCATCTTATACTACGTTACTTCCGTCATTTGAAAATAAAAAACAGGAAGTGGGTTATATCTGTGGTATAACCGCAAGGGTGACGTAGGACTATCTTTGATTTAGTAATCATTTGTTTTTAGTTTTTAGTTGTATCTGAATCAGTTCTCAATGAATGGATGAAGGAATAAATTACGAGAATGGTGAAAGTTCTTGTAAATCTGTGAGCGGATGAGTATATGTATGAAATTATCATATATATTTAGAAAACTTAAATTTGAACTCTTTCAAAGTTGTGAAGTGGTCCTAAAAAGAACCGGTTTGGTGTTATGTGGACTTGAAATGAGTGATTGCCGGATGGTTTGATTGGTGAGCCCATGTGCGGATCTGAAAAGAAACAATTGGTATAAATAAAGTCATAACAAAATTTATGTGAAATGTGTGTGTATGTGTGTGTGTTCTAGTTTTCTTACCTGTCGGTACATTCCGAGTAGTTGTTTTCTTCTGGCCAAGGTTTTATGATGTTTTTCTGACTCGGGTATCGCAAGGATATTTTTCTTTGATGAGGGGTCTTCCTGGGCCGCTAAACCGCGCTCCATCAGTAGATTAAATGTTTGATGGTTCAGGTGCTTCGATTGCGAGCATAGACAACATTGGTCTGTGATACGAAAAGTATGCACAATATCGTTTACATTCCACGCTGATGTGTTTAGCAAACGTCAGATCGATGCAAGAACTACCAAGCGTGGTAGCCTCATTTCGATTATTTGCTAGCCTCAAATTTAAGTAGTTCTCCATGAAGTCGAGAAACTCTATGTTTTCTGGCTTGGAAACGTCAATGTTGAAGTCACCAGTGACCACCATTGGTATAACCTGTTTAGCATAACAAAACAGGTTGCGCGTCATAAACCACTTTATATTATTAGTGCTAGTACCTGGTGGAATATATACCGACACTAGCAGTACTTCGGTATTCATTACTATAACCTTAGCAGCACAAATGTCTCCAAATCCGTCAGCTACACCGAGCATTTCATCACGTTCCTCACTTAACTGTTGGATCGTGTGAGGTATAGCCAAAGTGGATGCCGTGGTTTTTTGGTAGATTGCTACACCTCCAGCTCTCGTATCGGTACGTTTGAACTGTATGATGCAGCTATAACCTTCGATCTCGACTGTAGTATGATTATCTTGCCAAGTCTCGCTTAGCGCGAATAACTCTACGCTGGTCAGAATTTTGTCTGTGGAGATGTCCAATGCGTGAGCGTTTAAACTCTGTACATTGATGCTCATCAATGTGCTTGCAGAGCCACTGCTGTTCACAACATCCCATAATTCATCTCCAAGCGTACGTAATTTGTGGTTGCCTAAGCGCTGCAATTCATTCCTTAGGTCTACCATCTTAGGCGAGTTACTTCCTTTAGCATGATAGAACCTAAATGAATTTTTGGAGTTTGTCAAATAAAGCCCCTGAAGCGACGATACGCGTGACAAACCAACGTACACCAACTGTTGATCCTGACTCTTGTCGTAGTCATATACAATCTCAGAGAAAGTACCACCTTGTGACTTATGTACAGTTAAAGCACAGGCACTAACCACTGGAAACTGAATACGCTTACATTTAATGATGCCGCTCAGTTTGATGTTTGCAGATCGTTTGGATATTGGAGTCCAATCGGATTGCAGAATATCAGGTCTCGAATAAACGGCTGGTCTCGACTTAATTCTAGCAGCAGCACCAATTGCGTCAGACTCGAATTTAAACCAGAGCTTCACAAATTGCTGCCCAGAATCATCTTCGTCTTGCTCGACGTATTTAAGTTCTCCTATGGCCCCGTTCACAATGCCATCCTCAACATCAACATTGGTAGTTACCATGTACGGCATACCAATGGAAAGGCGTAGCAAGTATGGTAACCCGCCGGTTTCCACACAGCTCATTTTGTAAAGTTTGATTCGAGAACTTGCGAGCTGACCAGCGTCCTTATATCCCGCAAAAATATCGTCGGCAATACAGTCTAATGCATCCTGACCATTCAACGCTTCGTTGTTGTACTGCTCAACATCCATATTGCGATGATAAAGTCTTATTGCTCTTGGTGCATTTTGTTTGCACCATTCGGCTGTTCGAAATCGACTTTCAATCAGCTTGGTTTCTTCGACCGTAAATTGCTCTCCGTTACCAATCTTGGTGAGTATGCTGGAAAATTCCACATCGGTCTGACGCATAACTCTAACCAGTGGGAAGAATTTAAGCGATTGCCATAGAACAGCACCGTGGAAGGAATTACCAGTTGGCTTATAGACGGATCTTGCATTGACTGGCGGGAGTTGCCGCAGATCACCGCAGAATATAATATTTATTCCACCGAATGGATCTTCATAATTTCCGGTTATATCTTGGAGGCGCGCATGTATAGTGTTTAAAATATCCGCACCAATCATGCTGACCTCATCTATGATAACCGCTTTTACATCTTTGAACGCATTACGGTACATTTGAAGCATTTCAAAGCTAAGCTTGGAGTTGCTCCGTCGCGACATAGTGATCCGAAATGCCGAATGCACTGTAGTCCCTCCAATAGCGACAGCTGCCTTCCCTGTAGAAGCACAAGCAACATATGCGTTCTTCTGGGAAATATGAGTCTGGCAGTAACGGTTGATCGTCTCCATGAGTATACGCAACGTGAACGTTTTACCGCACCCAGCAGGACCAGTGAAGAAAATTTGCAACGACTTGTTATTTTCGCTATAGCTATGTAATACATCGATCACATGCAAGATCAAGTTACGCTGCTCCTCATTTGTAGTCCGCATCATAGCACAGTAATCTTGCTTCGACATGACATTCGTTCGCTGTCTGATTACTGCTCTTAGGGCTCCTGTTGGTATTTGTTCAATATCATCGTCGTTGGGCTCCATGGAAATCGCCCGCACAAACTCATCATGTTTTCTAGCTGCAGCGCTCTCTTGCTCACCAGCTTCTTCGTTTTCACAGGTACGAAGATATTCTTCGACAGTTTGTTCCAGATTCAGATCGCAATCATATTCCCTTCGTTTTCTCAGGAGATTTGATTCATGCGTATCATAAAGCTGAAGGAACTTGTTACCATCGACAATGTCACACAGCTCATTTCTGAACGGTAAGAATAGAAGTACAGACTCTCGCTTGTACTCAACCAGTTCATTCATGCTGTAGCCGCGCCACTTCAGTATTCGTGGAACTTTTCGTTTGTTGTAATTATTCGTACCTCTACTTGGAGTATATTGCGCTGCGAAATCAGCCAAACAAACATCTTCCAGGCCATTGCGCTCTTCATATTTCTGGATGATGTTCTTGGTCCAGACATCTGTTGAGTCTTCAGCAATACCTTCTTCGTCCATTTGCTTGATGTGCTTTCTGGACCTGATTCGCTCATGAGGCCACATTGTTGGAAGAAATTCCACTTTCCTGCTGGCCTCAGACATTGGCAGGCGAAGGAGGTACCATGCAGCTTCTTGTCCACACATCTCTACAGAGTTCAACATCTTCAAGCTGACTTTCTTCAACAGGGCCGTATAGTCCTGGTCAGGGTACTGTTCCTGAAGAGAGATAAGCTCCCGATGCAAACCACTTATGCCTCGATTTGACTTATTGACATAATCAACCAAGTAACATGCACAAGAGTACACATCGAGTATAAGCTGTAGATCCGTGTTGGAGCGAAGTTTCTGAGCAATCCAAGGGTTGAAAGGATTCGTCCAGAGTTCATTCATCGCTCGCTTCAAGAAAATTGTTGGTCGTTGAATGGAAGACCGGAGCACATCAAGATAATATTCATAAGTGCATCCACAGTCAACAAGAAATTCCTCTAGAGTGTCAAAAGCTTTGGTTTCCAAAGTCTGACGCATTTCTGAGGCACGTTTCCTTAATCGAACACGGCGACCGTCCTCAGCCGTAAGAGGAATTAATGACCGCTCTTCGTTCATTGGCCAGTACGGTATATTGAAGCGGCATCGCTTTTCATTGCGTTTATAGCAAGTAGGCGTATGCTTATGAATCTGCTTGTGAATAGTTTCTGGCAAGTGCACAGATCTAATGGAACAAACTTTTCTAATAAGTTCCATTGTAGCAGGCATATGCTCGGAAACAGTTTCACATGGATCGTTTGCAAGCCATAGCATAATGTGTGCATGTGGGCTACCCCGATGTTGGAATTCGATGCGCTTGAAGAAGTCAACAACGTAATGCTCTCCAAACGGACTGTATCTCGATGAAGACAGAATGGTCATGAGAACATCTACGAGTTTGTTGAAATATAAGCAGCATGTCACGGCGTCATCGTTGACGAGCGTCGCTCGCTGCAGTGCACTGAGCTCCTGCAACGGGTCAGTCAGCTCAATGCCTCTATATTCATTCGACAGCTTGTGCAGTTGTTTCAATAGAAGTGGCCATTGAGTTTCACTAGCACTTAATGTCAGGAACATTGTTGGCTTACCCAGTTGTCGTATCATGGCGAAAAGGTCCTGTTTTCGTTGAAACCAATACTGCACAGAGTTTGGAATCGACTTCATAAAGGACAGATTTCGTTCCATGAGGCTTTCTACAAAGCTTTTGTCGCTGAGCTGACCTCGGGTTATGTTTGCAGTTCTCATACACTTGAAGGAATGCTGCAACCCTTCAGCAACACGAAGACGGAGAATTTTCATAGCCATATATAACAAATGGTTTGGCTTAGCTCCACGTCTGTCGCGTCGTCTCAGTTCACTGGTAGCCTGCATAAATCGTGTCACGTGAGTGCCGTCTCTGTATTTCCTAGGATATCCAAGATAAATATCCGGAAAAGAAAGCTCCTCAGCATACTCATCATAAATGATAGACACTGGTCTCCTGTTCTGAGCAGGTGCAAGTTCTAAGTACTTGTCCTCGTTCCATATAAGTGTTTGTTGCTGACCAGCGAACAACTCTGTATCATTGCTTGCTTCAATGACTTCAAGTTGGATCGCTTCTCCATTCTGAGGTATAGCAGCTCTAGGCTCTGTGTGGAGTGCTTCTAAGCGTTGCTGATTGAGAACTATACCCTCCCGCCGGTACAAAGGCTTGGTAATTAGAAATTCAAGCCACTTCTTAACATCTGACTTCTTGACGAATCCAGACAAATAATGTGATTTATGGACCAAATGTTTCTTGATACACACATTAAAAGCGTGATCATCTTCCAGCTCGCGGGGAAGTTCCCGAACCATCTCATCTACATCTACTGGTATATTGATCACCTGACCAATAATCGTGTAACTACCTAAAATTTTATTCATTTTTTAAAAAATAAAGAATCAAAAAAATTATATTGAACAGACCTTGAGCGCGGCGCAGACGGCGAATCTGCATGAACGGCAGTCGTGGTGAAATCAGTCTTTCGCAAATCGGATTAAGAGGCGGAAGATCCGGTGGATAACTAGGATACCTGAATCCATTTGAAGTGGACAGATTCGGCACCGTACCACGCTGCAAGCTGCATCGACATGTTTGACAAATCATAAATCCCTCAACTGACTCGAAATGACCTGACTCCAGGAGAAATCTCCCGGCGTTTGCGGTGATCGGCTTTAGATCGTTGGTGAACCAAAGTCTATCACACACGCTACATGCAACACCAAATTCGTTCTGAATGAAACGTTTGGAAAATTCAGAGTCAGCTCTTTCAAAACGTTGACCGTCTTGAGTAGGGCGAGATGGGCTACTTTCTGTAAAATCATATTTACATTATTTAGTACACATTCGTTGGTCACATAAGAATGCAACAGACTCACCCTGTCTGTTGGGAGGAATTTGGGTACACTCATTCTCCACATAACCAAGTGGAACAATTTCTGTAAACATGAACCAAAAGTTGAGATTTAGTGATTACTTCAGATTTTGTAGTAATCTGTAGTGAGAAATTTATCCCCGATTATGATTCGCGTTGACGACAGTAAGCTTTGTGCGCCATTATTGTAAAAATTGCGTAAAAAAATGTGGATTAAAATCAACTTTTCCATACCGAGTATGTACTCTATGAAACACATTTTCTACAAGTAGGAAGAAATCGTGAAAAACTTTGGTATGATAGCGATTATACATAAGAATGATGAACTTTTACCACAAACATTAGAAAAATCATAGAAATATTTGAGTAAGGGTCAAGACTGCAAGTTTCATGTACGGTCAAACCTTTTCTGTGCGAATTTCTGTTCTTGTGCGGTGTATGAAAAGAAGTATATTTGACGAAGTTATCTTCCATTTTGTTCGATGTGTTATATGCGTTTCAGGGCGAAAAAGACGTATTTGCGTTTAATTTATCCACTTCTCAAAACATGCCCATCCTTCCATCAAATGCTCTTAGTTGCGCATGACATGGTTCTTAATAGCAACAAGTTTCAACATGATACTAAGAGCACAACACAGCCACGCGGTCCCCATTTCCCGCACAAAATGTTTTTGTCAAAATGTATTTGAATAGCATTAAGTAATCATTTTATTTCGAATTTTACCAATTTAACAAAAATGTTTATTGGAACAAACTGCCTTCCTGGATTTCTTCAGAGAGCAAATTGTTCCACACAAACGGATGTCAACACTGTACATCCGTCTTCGAGAGTCATTGTGAAACCAATGTGATACCTACCAGAGTGAAGTACTTATAGTAGGCAAAGTTTATAAAAAAGATATAGTGCCGTCATTAATTGCCTTGAATATGAAGTTTATATGAAAGAAACAAAGAATAGTTTCATGATATTTGAGCCTAAATTCCGTGGAATCATGAATAAAATTGATCATTTTTATCATATTTATCATATTTTCACACTCATCTTCAGCGGACATAAAAAAAACGTTTCGCTTTTAATAGATAAATGATACAAATTGATAAATCTTATTTATAACGATTTAACAAAAACACAAAATTACAAATTACAAAGAGTATAAATTTCTTCAAATTTATTTCGTTGCCAATTTTGAAACGAAAATTCAGCATTATGCAACGTTTATTTAGAACAAATTCAGGAACTTCTTCGCGAGCACAACGCTATGAAACTACTGTGCATGAATGAATAAACCCAAGAAGCCATACATGAAAAATTACATCCAACATTATTCATTGCAACGAAGAACTTGAATTGACGTAACATGTGATTAGAGATGTCGGTTAATCGTTCGATTAAATGTACATATTACTTCGGAGTAGTAATTATAAGTGTCAGATAGAAATTTTCAAACAAATATGCTATCCCAAGAGCATTCGACGAACAGGAAAAATCGTATGTTTTTTCGTACACAATGTGTTCATTGATCCGTCGTCGCAAAATCATAAATTGTTTAAATTTCCAGCAAACTGAAATACGATTTCATCCAAAAACTATTATTGTGTACTTCGATTTTATTTTGTAATTATATTTGATGTAACTTTTAAAAATATGACATCATAACCCTTTTCATTATCGATGCTTCTTCAACAAATATTCGCTCGATTGATCGAATTTGATACGTGAATATAAACACAGAACCACCCACATCATTACTTCGTTCCTTGATGTAAACACAAATCCACTTACCCAACCCGATGGATAAACAACACGACAATAAATAAGCTAGCTTAGTGAGATGATGTAGAGTTCCCGATAAACGATTCCCGATTCTGGATAATCAATCTCACGGTTCATCACGAAAGCCTAAACAATTCGATCAGGACGAAACGCGAATATTACGTCTATTATGAATAGTAGCGCAAATCGATTGTATGCTTAGTCTTACGATATCAATGAATAAATATACAAGTAGTGCAAGAGAAGTAAAAAAATGTTTTTTATTAGCGTGTAAGTATCAAATTACTTAAAAACAATTATTTGAATAAATCAATAATTGTTAAATGCCCCATCTATACATGTGATTACATTAACCTTTTTTCTACGCTTTGAGTGAATAAAAAACATTGAATTCAATCGAATTCGAAAAAAAAATCAAAAAATCACTAAACTCGAGTGACGTAATTCAATTAATTTCACAAAAATACAATATGCATTTGCATCGCAGTACTTACCATAATGACATTGTTCCTCTGTGCAGTCTTTTTGACTTCCAGATGAAGCTGGAGTATTTCCTGTAACATGTAAGAAATAAAACACCACTAGTTCATTCCGTGATCATACTTTTTTCACACTTTTGCGATTATTTACCGTTAAGCGATTGGGTACCCTGTAGCATGCTTTCAACACAATCCACACCCGCAGCCGTGCAAGCATCTGCCACGCTGGTTGATGTCGCTAGTCGCTTTCTCTGCCTGTACAGCCTCATGCGGTCAGCATTGGGCATGGCAGGCCTCGGTACTTCGCTTGTACCGTTATTTCGCTTATCCTCCGCTTCTCGTTCCCGCTTCCGCTTGCGGTAGTTTGCATCGTATTTCGCTTGCAAATGCTGGGACATTTTCACTATAACCGTGTAACCTGTATAAACTCGGAAGTCAAAAAGGCAACTAAAACTCTGCACGGGCTCTTTTTATGCAAATGTCAATGCAACGTAAGCGCCGCCTTTTTTTCTATGATTCCTAGACAGAGAGATCCGAACGACATTGCATGCATACTTTTTTTTGGAGAGGGCGTTTCGAAAACGAGAGCGTTACTTTGGAGGCACAATATTCAGCACAAGAAGCAATAACGCAAAAGTTGTATAATACATGATACATTGCTTGTATTGTGATATGATTTGTTTTCCATTTCCAATAGACAAAATATCTGTTGCATCAAATCAGTCTACATAATTTTTGCGTTCGCTAATCCTCTCTCACAACACACATTTCTCGTTTGAGAAATTGTTGAGTAAACATCGTTTGCCAGTGCGCGTAGAGCGGGAATTCCTTAAGATTCATTGCACCTCTAATAAATTGCCAAAGACATGATCTTACGTTGGTCGCACTTGATTGAAAAATTCAAAACGAAATGTATTTGGTCACAGCATTATATGAGCAGCAAGCAAATAATTGCTGGAAAATAATAGGATTTTCGCGATATAAACATTTTCCGTTTTTCATGTTATGCATCCAATATTGGATACGAAAATTTTCTACTGATGGAGAAGAATAATTTTCAGAAGCTTTCCTGTTAATTGCGATTGATTGAAAAATCACAAAACCAAATGTATTTGATTGCAGTGTTATATGGATAGAAAACATTAGAATTAACTATTTCGCATCAATGTATTTTTCAATTCCCAGGGGAACTGGCAGAGTATTTTTCAGCAATGATTAATTCTTTTCAGATTTTCCTCGATACTCGAAGCCCACCAGTGGTTAATGCCAACTCGATAACCACCTGTTAATAGCACTTGATTGAAACATATTTGGTCACAGTGTTACATGGATAGAAAACATTCAATTAAACTCTTTCACATGAATATATTTTGAAAATTCCCAAAGGAACTGGCAGATTATTTTCCAGCAATGATTAGATCTTTCCGGAACTTTCTCGATGCTGAATGGCATCCTAACGGAAAGAGTTCTGCGCGTGTATGTGTCGATCCTTCGCCGTCCACCTCCTCCAGCCAGTTAGGCAACGATGTTGTCTTGTCGATGTCCTCACGAAAAATGAATGTGTCTCACCACCAGAATATCGCTTAAGTATGCTTTTTGTGTGTGATTGAATCGATAGAAGGTGTGGTTTACGATGGCAATTTGGAAGGCAAACTAGAGGGGAATGAACTCTCTGAGTATGAAAATTTCGGCGACTGAGCAATAATCGATTGAAAATTATATAATTTTGGCGATACGAAACATTTTCCGTTTTTCATGTTATGCATCCATTATTGGATACGAAAATATCCTACTGATGGGAAAGAATAATCTTCAGAAGCTTTCCAGCTAATTACACTTGATTGAAAAATTACGAAATCAAATGTATTTGGTCGCTGTGTTCGCCATATAATTAGAAAACATTAAAATAAACTCTTTCGCATGGATGTATTCTTCAATTCCCAGGGAACTGGCAGATTATTTTTCAGCATCGATTAGATCTTTCCGGAATTTTCTCGATGCTGTATGGCATCCAAACGAAAATTCTCATTTCAGTTTGGCCTGCAAAAAACTTTTCTGAACTCTAATCCATCAAATTTGGAGCCCTGAAAAGGGCCGTTGATTATATGCACCCTCTCCTTGGATTCGACGGGCCAGCTGAATGTCCTTGGGCATTATGTGACGCGTTTTACGTGGATAGCACACAAATTTGTATCTTCGAATAAGCCTCCTGCAGTGTCATAACCGCGGAACTTTGGAAGCGCAAGTCGGTTTTGAAGTCCTGAGCAATTCCACGAACCAAAAGCTGCAAAGGTAGCTTGCGGATCAGCAATTCGGCCGACTTCCGATAGCGATGAATTTCACGCAAAGTTCCCGGTCGATAGCGATGTGGCTTCTTCACCTATACTGCGGCTGGTGCGCTTATCCGAGCTGCTTTCGTGGTGCCTTACCACCGAAGGAATAACGAGCTGTCTGCTTAGTCCCGATGAAACGAGTCCTCACGGTGCGAGAGTAGAGTAAGAAATGAACGAAAGCAAGGGAAGTGTCAGTTTATAAAACATAAAAGAATCGAATGTAAACCCCACCCTCTTTATTATATAAGCTTACTGTATACTCACGAATATAATAAGGGTGGGATTTAGATTCTATACTTTTATGGTTTATAAAATGACGCTTCCTTTGCTTTCGTTCATTTCTTACTCTACTCTCGCACCGTGAGGACTCGAGCTCGTTAGTCTTTCGCAGACAGCTCGTTAGACATTCGGTGGTAAGGCACACGAAGTCAGCTCGGATAAGCGCACCAGTAGCAGGATAGGTGGAGAAGCCACATCGCTATCGACCGGGAACTTTGCGTGAAATTCATCGCTATCAGAAGTCGACCGAATTGCTGATCCGCAGCTACCTTTGCAGCATTTGGATCGTGGAATTGCTCAGGACTTCAAAACCGACTTGCGCTTCCAAAGTTCCGCGGCTATGACGCTGCAGGAGGCTTATTCGAAGATACCAATTTGTGTGCTATCCATGCAAAACGCGTCACATCATGCCCAAGGACATCCAGCTGGTCCATCGTATCCGAGGAGAGCGTGCTATATTAGCTTAGCATATAATCAACGGCCCTTTTCAGGGCTCCAAATTTGATGGATTAGAGTACAGAAAAGTTTTTTACAGGCCGAACTGAAAGGAGCATTTAGCGAAAATCGTGGTTTCGATAATAATTCGTTACCGATAGGTGCCATGGATATGGATTTCTTAATGAAGAATATGAAATACATGACATGATGTAGTGAATATATCCGAAGAAATCACTGAAACTGCATTATAAAATTATTTGTGTACGAATGCCGCAATCGATAGTCGACTCTAATTTGCGCTGAGTAATTTCCTCGGAGGACTCGATTCCTCCTTTGAACATTAATAATCTCTTTCTGGCAAAACGATGTGGTATGAATCACATTATTTGAATGATAGAATGAAGAAGTTTTCTGCCAATTTCCTTCAACCTCCAAACGTATCTTTCTCCCTTTTTGTCGTTTTCGCGTTCGCTAATCCTTTCTCACAACACCCATTTCTAGTTTGAGAAATTGTTGAGTAAACATTGTTTGCCAGTGCGCGTAGAGCGGGAATTCCTAAATATTCATTGCACCTCTAATAAATTGCCGAAAGACGTGGTCTTACGTTGATCGCACTTGATTGAAAAAATCCAAAACGAAATGTATTTGGTCGCAGCATTATATGATTAGAAAGCAAATAATCGCTCGAAAATGACTTGATTTTCGCGATGTGAAACATTTTCCATTTTTCATGTTATGCATCCAATATTGGATACGAAAATTTCCACTGATAGGGAAAAAAAATATTCAGAAGCTTTCCTGTTAATTGCGATTGATTGAAAAATAACAAAACCAAATGTATTTGGTTGCAGTGTTATATGGATAGAAAACATTAAAATAAACTCTTTCGCATGAATGTATTTTTCAATTCCCAGGGGAACTGGCAGATTATTTTTCAGCAACGTAGATAGCAACGAGAATTCCGCGCGTGTATGTGTGTGTGTGTGTGTGTGTGTGGCGGCTGCTCCGATGTTTCAAGCGGAACCGTGGCATCACTCTTCTCCTGATGCATTCCCTTTTGGCCTTAGGTGCACAAACAGGCTCTTGGTGACACCGTTCATCAGCGTTTTCATGATAAACGAAATTAGCTTCACAACAACAGCGACAACATGCTCCAATCGCTGTTCAATCATAACTGAGTGGGTTTACGAGCGACGCTCGCTTATATACCGATTGGTGATTTCAATAGCCTGTTTTGAAAGCAATTTTAAGACTATTGAAACAAGTTTTTGGATCAAAAAGTAACAAGTATATGACGCGTAGACATTTTATCTTTCAAATGATGTGTTTATCATACCATTTCGTTCAGTTGTTTAAGAGCTATTAACGCTCAAAATCTCGGTCTCCAGCGTAACGCTTTCGTTCTCGAAACTTTGGTTTTACACCCCGGTATAGAAATGAAAGACGTAGTCCTACGTCAAAAAGAATACAAAAATGTCATTTCACAGAATAAGTGTCACACGTGGACTAAACGTTAGTTTGTCAAGGAATTTTGACATATGACCTGGGAGGTTACGGTGCTCTTTTGCATAAACTGAGCCACATGGCTTGTTGGTTTATTATTAGCGGAAACCGGAATACAGGTGTATTTTTAAATATATACTTTCTCGTTTTTCTCATAACCATCATTCTGTTACTGTAGATTCTCGCATGGCGGTATATCGCTGCCTGTTCTAGAGACTTCTCTAGAAGAAAAATCATTACATTAAGTTACAGTATAGTAATAGTAATAGTAATAGTAATAGTAATAGTAATAGTAATATTAATAGTAATAGTAATGAAAAGCTGCGCCAATAACACTTGCTGAGTGTATCCTATGGCTTAACTTCCCTACTAACACAATCCTAAATTCCCGAGACATTTATGAGAGGTCGTAGAGTTCTCTACGTCTCTCTTAAGTCAATGTCTAACTAACATTCCTTCCCTTTCCTTAGCAGTTGCAAGGACGTGGCCAGGACGATTCTTAACTGTTGGAGAAAACATACCTTCATCTAAGAGATATTACTAACCATCAGCAACGGATGGAGGCTGGTTTTTTTAACATAACCGTTCTGAATTCGTACCACCTACGATATTGTGCAACTTGCTCAATGCTACTCTTGAGTTACGCGAGCAGCATGGGACCGCGCTTTATCGTGGATGAGGAACACTCCTTTCGTCAACAAACCTGGCCTTTTGTTCTTAAGCGCGGTTCTTAATCGGTTCAAAACTTCACAATAGTACGGCGATGAAACAGGCGTTCGTCGGTTAACGAATCGACAACACTGAAGAAATTCGTGACGCAGTTACATCGTACTTCAAAAAGTTGGACGCTACGCACTTCGCGCTCGGAATAGAAAAACTCGTGCTACGCTATGAAAAATGCCTCGAACGTTACGACGATTGTGTAGATTATGCGATTAATAGAAAATCAAACGTAGATTACGAAAATCACCTTGTTTTTTGTCCTAACTTTAATTTTCCGCGATTTCTGAGACACTGAAACTTATTTTTTGAACGACCCTCGTAATATCAAATATCTTCCCACGAAAATTTATGACTGCATTCACATACACCATCAACGTCAACGTTGTCTGCTTGGTCAGTTCAAAAGAACAGTTGACGTTACGTTGACGTTGTATGCATATCGCATTTGATGCCATACTGAAATCATATGGGTTTGTCAACAGTGTTGCCATCTGTGTGCCAGAAGGGAAAATCGTTGAATGAAGACAAAGAAGTGTAGTGAGCGTGTCAAGATGAGCGTCTCAAGATGCACGCGTTAGGACTCTTTTTTTCAGGCGCAAAGTTTGTATGTACAATAATAATTGATAAATAAATAAAAATAATTCCTCTGGTAGCCCGGAGTCCGCAGCAGCAACCGTTTAGAAGCATTCGAGGAGGGGAACTCACCATGTTTACCTTTCCACGGTGCGGTGCGTCAACCAACTCGCGATACCAAGTCACTTCGAGGAAACGAACGATCGCGCGAAGCAACAAGTTGATTTTTTTTCTGGTCGCCTCGCGCACATGACAACGAGCGGTTCAACCCCGATATGTATCAACGCGCGATGCAATAATTAACAGTGCTTTTATCAGTCGGGCTCACCTTGGGCAACAAAGTACCGCGTGTGGAAGAATAATAGTGGAAGAATTTTGTGTAAGTGTGCTTATCATAGTGGAGCATTGCAACAGAAATAACCTGATTATTGCATATTTCTATCGTGTGATTCAGAGGGATTCACCCTGAGTGATAACTATATCGAGAAATTTTGTGACCCGCCCTTGATCGTCAACGAATGCGAAGTCGACGAACCCAGTGAACATGTAAGTAACATCGTGGAGTGATCACAATGTTCAAAATATTGTACACAGAAAAGGTGCATCTCGTCATTCGTCAGTCGCTTCGAAATGTTTGCTAACGAAACCATATCTTATCAAATCACTCAATCAGAGAGGAAGCACAACCACACAGTTAACAATCGGTGATAAGTAGAGACCCAATACATTCGAACGAAAGTCGGCAGGCTCACGCTTTATGACGCTATCTTTGCGTACGCTTTTAATTTCGCTTCCTTTTTTATTGCGATTATCCCAAAATTGGGTTCAATTAAGGTTCCAAATTGATTCAATTGATTCAGTTGCGCGGGGCAGTGGATTTTGAGCTCAGGCTAACGCCGATTCGAGACTCTTCGAAATCAAGCGGAGAAAACACGTGCAATCTTTTATTGCTTAACGATAATAAAGGTTCCTCATCATCATGAGCAGTTCGAACACCTCATCGGCGGTGAGTATGACGATGCGCTCAGCCTTTGCGAACACAGGGCAGCTGTGAACAGGTAAGTTGTATGCAGTGCTGGGAGCAAATCGGTACCAACCTCCAACAGGTCGTGATAGAATTCAAGGAGGATGTTTTCACGATTATACTCGACACGATGCAGTTGAAGGTATTGTAATCATTTGCATATTATCGATGACATTCGTGGGACCTTATTATGACTGGGTGATGAATTAGATATTCCGGGGAATTGCTAGTAAATCATTACTTAGAAATCTTATGGAATCACTGTGATTTGAAACGAAGATTGAATATTTATATTTACGCCCATTGCTTTTTTGTGATTGATTATTTCTTCGTCGTTCGGAATATGGCAATTGTAGCGAAAATCAGTGGAAATAGATAAATATTCTTAGCGATTCGAATATCGAATTCAGATGAAAAACACTAGCTGACTCGGCAAATGTTTTTCTGGCAAATAAATTATTTCTAATGAATATTTTGGATTTTATAAAAAATAACTATTGTCACCGTATTGTAAGTGTGTTTGAATTTTTCAATATGGTACCAACTACAATTGAGGATGTCAGCACAGCAGTGGAACTCCATACAATTCACTGACTAAAAAAACAGGAAGTGGGTTATATCTATGGTATAACCGCAAGGGTGACGTAGGACTATCGTTGATTTAGAGATCATTTGTTTGAAGTTGAATCTAAATCCATTCTGAATGAATGAATAAATAAATATTTGAGTGGCTTAAAAAACGAGAGTGTTACGTTGGAGACTCAAGGTTTTATGCATCCAATATTGGATACAAAAAACCTTGTTCTGAAGAATAATCTTTAGAAGCTTTCTTGCTAACTGCACTTGATTGACAAATCACAAAACCAAATGTATGTGGTCGCAGTATTATATGGATAGAAAACATTAAAATAAACTCGCTTGAATGTAATTTTCAATTCCAAGGGGAACTGGCAGATTATTTTTCAGCAACGATCATTTCTTTCCAGGTTTCCTCTCGATAACCAGCAAATGAAAAGAGTTGCGCGCGTGTATGTGTGTGGGTGTGGCGGCTGCTTCTATGTCTTCCCGAGGAACCGTATTTCGATGCTGATACTCTCTTGGTCACGAGAGTATCAGCATCGGCTTTTCTGCGCTCCCTCACAGTTAAAACAAACTGATTGCATTTCAGGTCAGGTCAGGCCAGGTAATAAATCCCTCGATCCCTCGCCGTTCAGCTCGTACAGTAACGATGTTGAATATCATTTCAGTATGCTTTTCGTGCGTGATTGAATCGAGAGAAGGTGTGGTTTACGATGGCAATTTGGAAGGCAAACTAGAGGAGAATGAACTCTCTGAGTATGAAAATTTCGGCGACTGAGCAATAATCGATTGAAAATTATATAATTTTCGCGATACGAAACATGTTCCGTTTTTCATGTTATGCATCCAATATTGGATACGAAAATATCCTACTGATGGGAAAGAATAATCTTCAGAAGCTTTCCAGCTAATTACACTTGATTGAAAAATTACGAAATCAAATGTATTTGGTCGCTGTGTTCGCCATATAATTTGAAAACATTAAAATAAACTCTTTCGCATGGATGTATTCTTCAATTCCCAGGGAACTGGCAGATTATTTTTCAGCAACGATTAGATCTTTCCGGAATTTTCTCGATGCTGTATGGCATCCAAACGAAAATTCTCGTTTTAGTTTGGCCTGTAAAAAACTTTTCTAAACTCTAATCCATCAAATTTGGAGCCCTGAAAAGGGCCGTTGATTATATGCTAAGCTAATATAGCACCCTCTCCTTGGATTCGACGGGCCAGCTGAATGTCCTTGGGCATGCTGTGACGCGTTTTGCGTGGATAGCACACAAATTTGTATCTTCGAATAAGCCTCCTGCAGCGTCATAACTGCGGAACTTTGGGAGCGCAAGTCGGTTTTGAAGTCCTGAGCAATTTCACGAACCAAATGCTGCAAAGGTAGCTTGCGGATCAGCAATTCGGTCGACTTCCGATAGCGATGAATTTCACGCAAAGTTCCCGGTCGATAGCGATGTGGCTTCTTCACCTATCCTGCGGCTGGTGCGCTTATCCGAGCTGCTTTCGTGTGCCTTACCACTGAAAGACTAACGAGCTGTCTGCTTGGTCCCAAACAAACGAGTCGTCACGGTGCGAGAGTAGAGTAAGAAATGAACGAAAGCAAAGGAAGCGTCATTTTATAAACCATAAAAGTATAGAATCTAAACCCCACCCTTATTATATTCGTTGCTTACCCTGAGAGAGAGAAACGAATAACATCGAAGTAAGTATACAGTAATGTATTTGAATCCGGACACTTTGCGTTACATTTAATACCATACCGCAGCCACAACATTTTCTGCATGTTGAATTAATGCGATTGATTAGTAACTATCAAGAAACTATCAGTAACTATATTAGCAACTATTAATCGCATAAATTCAACATGAAAAAAAATGTTATGGCTGTGGTATGATATTGAATGTAATGCAAAGTGTCCGGATTCAAAAGCATTACTGTAAAAAAGAGTTAACTCGACTGAATTTTTTTCGGTTCGGCCTGCAAAAACGAAATTAAGAGCCCTCGCCGACTGCAGACTGACTTGTCGACCGATAGTTCGGTCGGCTTCTTAATCAGTACGGAGAAAAAAAGTCTGTAGTGTACAGCATAATGCATAGACGTAAGTATGAGCTTCCCCATCTTACATTCCAATAAGATTAATGGGTTTCCAAGTGGGCGCGCTACATACGGATACGAATGATTTCAATAACCTGTTACGAAGCTATCATTAAGCTATTGAAACAATTTTTCGACTCAATAAATAGCAATCATATAACTCTTGGAAATTTTATCTTTTGTACGAAATGATTATCATACTGTTCCGTTGATCCGAAGCAGAATGAATCACGCTTAAAGAAGGAATGGATTTTTTCTTGGAATTTAGTCAGCAGAAATAATGCCCTTTCCCAACAATTAAAAACGACAAACGGTAAACAGTTTCATCAAAGTGATTTCTTCGATATGGGGATATATTCACTACATCATGTCATATATTTCATATTTTTCATTATGAAATCCATATCCATGGCACCTATCGGTATCGAATTATCATCGACACCACGATTTTCGCTAAATACTCCTTTCAGTTCGGCCTGTAAAAAACTTTTCTGAACTCTAATCCATCAAATTTGGAGCCCTGAAAAGGGCTGTTGATTATATGCTAAGCTAATATAGCAAGCTCTCCTCGGATACGATGGGCCAGCTAGATGTCCTTGGGCATGATGTGACGCGTTTTGCATGGATAGCACACAAATTGGTATCTTCTAATAAGCCTCCTGCAGCGTCATAACCGCGGAACTTTGGAAGCGCAAGTCGGTTTTGAAGTCCTGAGCAATTCCACGAACCAAATGCTGCAAAGGTAGCTTGCGGATCAGCAATTCGGTCGACTTCCGATAGCGATGAATTTCACGCAAAGTTCCCGGTCGATAGCGATGTGGCTTCTTCACGCTTCCTGCGGCTGATGCGCTTATCCGAGCTGCTTTCGTGGTGCCTTACCACCGAAGGACTAACGAGCTGTCTGCTTAGTCCCGATGAAACGAGTCCTCACGGTGCGAGAGTAGAGTAAGAAATTAACGAAAGCAAGGGAAGTGTCATTTTATAAAACATAAAAGAATCGAATGTAAACCCCACCCTCTTTATTGTATAAGCTTACTGTATACTCACGAATATAATAAGGGTGGGATTTAGATTCTATACTTTTATGGTTTATAGAATGACGCTTCCTTTGCTTTCGTTCATGGTGCTACTGACACTCGACCGCAACGGTTACGTTTTTAGCGCCATTCTAAAAGAGAAGCATAGAAATAAAAGTTTTCTCCTACAACCGGATGCATAGCTTTTTTCAAAGCTGTCTTCGGTACTAAATAAAGCGTTCTTTTTCAGCAACAGTTGTCCGGACATCAGGAAAGGAGGAAGCAGCCGAGAAGCCCCCAACAGCCATTCAGGAAGTTGGTTCGGTCGGATTGGCCACTTTGACCGGCAGTTTTCACTGCCCCTTGCGTGTCCCGCTGTTTGCACCCGTTTCATCAGCGGCGTTTTCCCTGCCAGTGACGCGCGATTTTGGCGCAATCTTCTTCTCATCAGTCATCAGCAGCTCAGGAGGTGTAAGGTGTGAAAGGGGGTTATTTTCGCTTCGTCGTTTCGAGCCGCTGCGGCTGTTGCCTTGCCGTCGGCGGTGTCCGGTCCCTTCCCCGCTACCCCACTACCATTAGGTGGTGATCTTCGAGGAGGTCCTTCAACACGATCGGTGAGTGACCAAACTTTTCATTTTACCAGGAGTTAGTGAAAGATAGGACGCCCAAAGGGTATAGGTTAGGAAATTTTTATTACATATCCCAAATTAATTTTATATAACAGACATTTAAAAGTGACTTTTCCAAGTGTTTTTAAAACAGTGCTTTTCTGCCCCAAGTGTTTTTCAGCCAAGTGATTGCGGTGTTCGTCCTTGTAACTGCGTTGGCATTGTCCCCCGCCGTTACCGTCCTCCGCCGTTTTCGTCCCCGCTGTTATTGTCCCCCGACGCACAACGTACATAAAATAAGAAAATTTAAAAACTTTTACCTGGCTGTACCTAGGTATAGCCAGCCTTGAACATGGCTTCCAGCAGCTCCGGCGCCGGAAGGCCAACAAATATATACAATGGTGTTCCCACCACCCACACTTCCCCCAAATGGGCTGATCCCTTTGGCGGAAATTTGCAAATTTTATTGTTAAGAGCAACTGATGGTAATATTCTTCCACCCAACCCCTTCGTTGTATCGAAATCGATCCAAGGTGTGATCGGAGATAAATTTAAAGATGCAAAACCTCAACGCGATGATAAAGGTCGCCTTCAATATGTTCTACAAATACGCAACGTCAAACAGATTGAACCTTTATTGGGTATGAAGTCGCTATCTGACTCGACCCCAATTGAAATAATTTTTCATCCCACTCTTAATCAACGCAAGTGTGTTGTATCTTGCTGGGATGTTGTTTTCATGCCAGAGGATCAACTTCTTACTGAACTCTCTGAGCAAAAAGTTATCGGTGTCAAAAGAATATTTAGATACGATACAATTAAAAAGGAAAAGGTAGCAACTTCTACCCTAATCCTAACCATCAACGGAACAGTCATTCCCGAAGCGATTAATTTCGGTTTCATTCGCGCACCAACCAGAAACTACTATCCAAGCCCGATGCAATGCTTCGGATGCTATAATTATGGACACACTTTCAAGAAGTGTATGAAGAAAATACAGTTATGCCGTAACTGTGGTGTAGCACACCCAGAACTAAACCAAACCGATAAAGAAAAGGCAAAGAAGTTTCAATGCAATGCACCTGCCTCATGCGTGAACTGCAAGGAAAATCACTCCTCCACTAGCAGGAAGTGCCCAGCTTGGATCGCCGAGGACAAAATAACACGAGTTAGGATTGATAAAGGAATCTCCTACAAGGAAGCTAAATCCATTTGTGAAAACAATAATGGTTCTTCCTTCGCTAGTAAATTGAAAGAGCGGCTCGACAATATCCAAAACACAGGATGCCAACAATGCAAGTGCAACTGTACACAAACAAAGTCAGCTCCTATTAAATCGAATAAGACTGTTTCTATTCAGGCCAATAAAAAATCTGAACAGGGATCCAGCATCATTCCAATTGACTCTGAGGAAGATTCTGAATCTCCAATGGAAATCGAATCAACTTACTCAAATAAAAGAAAAATCATCTCGAAAACAACAACTTCAGATGAATTCAAATCATCGGAAGATGAACAACCAATTGAGAAGGAATCTTCTAGGAAGAAACCTAAAAATAAGAAATCGACCCCAACCCTACAGAAGACCCAATCCCACCAGAACTACCTATCACAACCCAGCACTTCAACCCAACCAATTGGATCCAATCCACCTACTACCCAACACAAACCCAATTCTACTACCAACAAACCAATTGTTAATGTTTCCAAAAATGATCCGAGACTAAAACTCAAACAATCCAAGGGTGAAAAACCCAACCACAACTAATTTCAACTGATTTCTACTCCACCAATCTCCAATTTATCCTCCACACCTCAGCCCACTTCCCTCCTTCCAATCTTAACATTCAATCCCCCACCTAATCATACACCATCGTCTCGAGACCCTATCCCTAATCGCAAACTTTCCATTCAATGGAACTTGCGTGGGCTTTACAGTTCAATGAACGAAATAAAATTAATGTTAGCGGAAGAGAAACATCTCCCACTAACCCTAGCTTTCCAAGAAACTAAAGTACCGACTGGTACAGACATGAATAGTGCCCTAGGAGGCAAATTCAAATGGTATTTTTGTGACGGACTATCTTCACAACAAGGAGGAACATGCCTCGCTGTCCTAAGTCACCTTTCTCATACTGTGATCCCCATAACATCACCACTACAAATATGTGCAGTCCAACTCAAGGGACCTTTCCAGGTAACCCTTGCTTCAATATACATATCCCCTCAGCACAATATCAATGATTTTGAAGTTGATTTGGTAAATGCTTTCAAACAATTACCACACCCATTTATTATCATGGGTGACTTCAACGCACACCATACTTCCTGGGGAGGAAAAAAATGTGACGCAAGAGGTCATACGATTCTTAGAATCATCCAAAAACTGAACCTCATTATCATCAACGATCATCAACATACCAGACTCGATCCACGTTTTGGATCAACGTCTGCCCTCGATCTCACGATCGCATCTTGGGAACTGGCACCCAGACTAAATTGGTTTGTTGACAATGACCTCAGAGGAAGTGATCACTTCCCAATTCACATCAGAACATTAACAAGGAATCCCAATATTACTCTTCGCAGAAAATGGAAATACCAATCAGCCAACTGGGAAGGCTTCGAATCTACAATTGACAGCTTACTTCAAGCACACATAAGCTACTCTGTTGATGACTTTACTCAAGCCATTCTCTCCGCTGCAGAAGTAAATATCTACAGAACAAGTGGGAACCCCGGTCGTAAGGCTGTCCCCTGGTGGAATAACGAAGTAGCACTTGCCATCAAAAAAAGAAGAAAACTGCTTCGTCTTCTCAGACGTCTTCCAGATGGAAACAACAGCAAAAGGATTGCTTTATCCAATTTTCAGGAAGCTAGAGCTAATGCCAGAAAAGCAATAGCCGAAGCAAAAACCCAAAGCTGGACTGAATTTCTTGATGAATTTAATCCTTCAACATCTTCAAAAGAACTATGGAACAAGGTCAACGCTCTCAGTGGCAAGAAAGCTTCTAACTGCTATTCCATTGAGATCAACGGTATTACTACTGAAGACCCTGGTACCATAGCCGAACATCTGGCAGATCATTTCGCCAAATCTTCATCCACTTCGAATTACACCAATGCCTTTAAGAATATCAAAGCCAAAGCAGAACTAGAAGTGTTTCCCTCTGCTACAGGTCAACAGCACGAATACAACAAACCTTTCTCCATGGACGAGCTGCTCTGGGCCCTTAAAAGGTCCAAAGGTAAGTCAGCCGGCCCGGATAATATCGAATACCCGATGATAAGACACCTGCCCCACCATGCGAAAATCCTGCTTTTGCAGATTTTCAACGAGTGCTGGACAAATAGATACTTTCCAGATTCATGGAAAGCTGGCATGGTAATCCCGATCCCCAAAGCAAAGGAGGACAAACGTGATGTGAATAGCTATCGCCCTATCACGCTCCTCAGCTGCTTAGGGAAACTTTTTGAAAGGATGATTAACCGAAGACTGATAACAACCCTCGAAGAACAACAATTACTAGACCCCAGACAACATGCTTACCGTCGAGGAAAAGGCACAAGTACATATTTCTGCCATCTCAACCAATTTCTTCATGACTCCACACTGAAGAGACAACACAATGAACTTGCTTTGCTTGATCTTTCCAAAGCATTCGATACCACCTGGAAGCATAATATCATAGATCAACTCCACCAATGGGGATTCGAAGGGTACCTCTTCGAAATCATTCAAAGTTTCCTCCTCAACAGAAGTTTTCAAGTTTTCTTCGGAGGGTCAATATCTGAAAGCCGAGTTCAAGAAAACGGAGTACCACAGGGCTCTGTTCTTTCAGCAACTCTCTTCTTAATAGCAATGCAATCAGTTTTCGATGTTATTCCACCAAACATCGAAATACTGGCATATGCTGACGATATACTGCTTATGGCCCGAGCATCATTCACTGAACTTGCACGCAGAAGACTCCAGATAGGAATCTCTGCTATCAGCAGCTGGGCAGATTCAATTGGTTTCAAAATTTCAGCACAAAAATCCAATATACTTCATTGCTGCAGTCTAAAAGGTCACAAGAAAAAATTCAAACCATGCAAAATTAATGGTGCACTTGTGAAACGAGTTAAATCAGCTCGAATTCTAGGTGTTACAATAGATAAAAATCTTTCATTCACAGACCACATCAAAAAGACAAAAGCAGATATCAAAAGCCGTATTCGGTTAACGATGGTAATAAGTGGTCGCAGTCGCTTAAGCGCGCGTAAAACCATTTATAAAATCGGTAGAAGTATCGTCTTCACAAAAATGCTATACGGGATTGAACTCTTCAGCAGTGCATCCTGGAAATCAATTGATCATTTAAAACCTTGCTACCATAGCGTAATCAGATATGCCTCAGGAGCCTGTAAGTCCAGCCCAATAAAAGCTTTGCTTGTGGAGGCTGGCCAAGTTCCCTTCGAAATGTTCATCACCAGAGCCTTGGCCAATCGAGCCATCCGAATCTCACAGAAATATCCAAATCTCACATCAACCACCACGAGAGCTAGCATATGGCTTCAAGACATTTGCAATATCACTCTCCCGGGAGCCGCTCCTCTAACTAGAGAAGGCCCTCGACCATGGTACGACCAAGGACCAAAATTTGACTGGACTATTAAAAACTCTGTTAGAGCTGGTGAAGCCAACAGTATAGTCACAGCTATCTTCAACAATCACATACATAAACAGTTCCCCTTCCATCGCAAAATCTTCACAGATGGATCTGTTGATGGTGATAAAGTAGGATTTGGCATATTTTCCGACAATGCTCAGATAAAATTCCAATTACCATCCATTTGTTCAATTTTCTCAGCAGAAACAGCTGCCCTCCTCGTTGCGATATCACTATGTGATGATAACACGAAAACGGTGATTTTCTCCGATTCCTACAGCTCCCTGCTTGCACTCCAGAGTGGCGAAAATAAGCACCCCTGGACCCAAAGCATTGAAGCTGGAATCAAGGGAAAGGACATCATTTTCTGTTGGATCCCGGGACACTGCGGAATTCAAGGAAATGAATTAGCTGATCGTCTTGCCAAAGAGGGAAGAAATTCTGAACTATGGACTGATATCCCCCCGTCCGAAGACATCATCAGATGGGTTGATAACAACCTACGATCGTGTTGGGATATAAATTGGAACACCTCTAATGACTTCTTTCTAAGAAAGATAAAGAATACCACCCATCCTTGGATGGACAGTACTAAGCGCCCCATTCAAGTATGCCTGACACGCTTGCGTATCGGACATACTCTCTTAACACATAATTTCTTGATCGCAAATCAACCGCGCTGCACATGGTGCAATGTAAGGCTCACAGTAGAGCATTTGTTAATCAATTGCCCAGTTTTTAACATCTCTAGAACAAAATTTCAGGTTGGAGACAGCATCAGAACTGCATTAGCAAGAGACGACATCGAAGAGGACCGGACCATAAAATTCTTAAAGGATACAGGTTTACTCGACAAAATTTAATAATATAATATCGAAATGAATACACATTAAAAGTATTTTCCTTTTCTGTTCTTTTATTTTCAGCAAAAGATGAGCAGGTTTTTACGCCCATTTTAGAAGCAAGCTCTTCAAGCACACTAAAATGGGCTTTTTCCCTGCTCCAATTGTTTGGTTGTGTTTTTGGCCCCAGAGCCGTGTAGGGTGCGGCGATACGACATACGTCCATAGCGGTTACTAAGACTGAGTCGAGCGAGAATAACGAATTTTGCAATAGTTTTTCTTAGTTTTCCTTTAGTTAAATTTCCCGCCCTCAAGGGCAAGAGACGAATGAACTCTCAGAGTTTAAAGTCTCTCTAATTCAATACCTTCCTTCCTTCCTGCTTTCGTTCATTTCTTACTCTACTCTCGCACCGTGAGGACTCGAGCTCGTTAGTCTTTCGCAGACAGCTCGTTAGTTATTCGGTGGTAAGGCACACGAAGTCAGCTCGGATAAGCGCACCAGCAGCAGGATAGGTGGAGAAGCCACATCGCTATCGACCGGGAACTTTGCGTGAAATTCATCGCTATCGGAAGTCGACCGAATTGCTGATCCGCAAGCTACCTTTGCAGCATTTGGTTCGTGGAATTGCTCAGGACTTCAAAACCGACTTGCGCTTCCAAAGTTCCGCGGCTATGACGCTGCAGGAGGCTTATTCGAAGATACCAATTTGTGTGCTATCCATGCAAAACGCGTCACATCATGCCCAAGGACATCTAGCTGGCCCATCGTATCCGAGGAGAGCTTGCTATATTAGCTTAGCATATAATCAACGGCCCTTTTCAGGGCTCCAAATTTGATGGATTAGAGTTTAGAAAAGTTTTTTACAGGCCGAACTGAAAGGAGCATTTAGCGAAAATCGTGGTTTCGATAATAATTCGTTACCGATAGGTGCCATGGATATGGATTTCTTAATGAAGAATATGAAATACATGACATGATGTAGTGAATATATCCGAAGAAATCACTTTGGTGAAACTGCATTATAAAATTATTTGTGTACGAATGCCGCAATCGATAGTCGACTCTAATTGGCGCTGGGTAATTTCCTCGGAGGACTCGATTCCTCCTTTGAGCATTAATAATCTCTTTCTGGCAAAACGATGTGGTATGAATCACATTATTTGAATGATAGAATGAAGAAGTTTTCTGCCAATTTCCTTCAACCTCCAAACGTATCTTTCTCCCTTTTTGTCGTTTTCGCGTTCGCTAATCCTTTCTCACAACACCCATTTCTAGTTTGAGAAATTGTTGAGTAAACATTGTTTGCCAGTGCGCGTAGAGCGGGAATTCCTAAATATTCATTGCACCTCTAATAAATTGCCGAAAGACGTGGTCTTACGTTGATCGCACTTGATTGAAAAAATCCAAAACGAAATGTATTTGGTCCAGCATTATATGAGTAGAAAGCAAATAATCGCTCGAAAATGACTTGATTTTCGCGATGTAAAACATTTTCCGTTTTTCATGTTATGCATCCAACATTGGATACGAAAATTTCCACTGATGGGGAAAAAAATATTCAGAAGCTTTCCTGTTAATTGCGATTGATTGAAAAATAACAAAACCAAATGTATTTGGTTGCAGTGTTATATGGATAGAAAACATTAAAATAAACTATTTCGCATGAATGTATTTTTCAATTCCCAGGGGAACTGGCAGATTATTTTTCAGCAACGAGAATTCCGCGCATGTATGTGTGTGTGTGTGTGTGGCGGCTGCTCCGATGTTTCAAGCGGAACCGTGGCATCACTCTCCTCCTGATGGATTCCCTTTTGGCCTTAGGTGCACAAACAGGCTCTTGGTGACACCGTTCATCAGCGCTTTCATGATAAACGAAATTAGCTTCACAACAACAGCGACAACATGCTCCAATCGCTGTTCAATCATAACTGAGTGGGTTTACGAGCGGCGCTCGCTTATATACCGATTGGTGATTTCAATAGCCTGTTTTGAAAGCAATTTTAAGACTATTGAAACAAGTTTTTGGATGAAAAAGTAACAAGTATATGACGCGTAGACATTTTATCTTTCAAATGAAGTGTTTATCATACCATTTCGTTCAGTTGTTTAAGAGCTATTAACGCTCAAAATCTCGGTCTCCGGCGTAACGCTTTCGTTCTCGAAACTTTGGTTTTACACCCCGGTATAGAAATGAAAGACGTAGTCCTACGTCAAAAGTGTCCACATTTTCATCGCTTGTTTACGTGAAGAATATATTTTTTTCAGGCACACTTGATTTGAGAGTGTATGTATTTCTAGCTGTCTTGACGCAAGGTCTTTAATGAAGAATGAGAAGAAGGGAAGGTTTATATAAACATGTTTATAATTACATAAGTTTATTCAAATATTAATATTGCTCTTATTTAACTATTCAGTGCAATTTTATCAAAATTTGAAAGCGAAATTAAAAAAGGATTTTTTTTAAAATATTTTTCTGAGATGGTTATTAAAAATCCATGATTAATATTGCTTTATTATTTACCCTCCATTATTTGTTAATTTCTCCTGCTTTTCGTTCTTTGACCTATCATTTTAACAATTCAATTTAAGCGGTTTAAAATTGCGACAAGATAAAAGTTTGGTGTGAAAGAGCGAATTGTGGAAAATTAAGTCGCAAATTCTCTAAGCGTTATAATTAAAGTTTTTCTGTAGTATTTAATTTTTGAGTTTGTGTGAATGACAGATTAAAGTTGATTCATAAAAGAATAAGATTTCATTTGATATGACGATTTTTGAAATCGACTCAATGGTTGTAAAGTTATGACGTTTTGTAACAAATCTTACTTACTTAATCAGCAAAAGGCCCTAGTGGCATGTGCTGCACACAAAAGTTGTCTCCATTCACATGAATTTTATTTTTTTTTCCAATTCTTAACTTTCAAACCAACATATCATATCTTTCCGTTATCCGCAAACATGCCAAGTAGTAACTTAAAAAAAAACAAACTCATAAACGACAAAAAGAGTCTTAGATTGTATATTTTTTATATATTTTTCACAGTTTTACAGTACCATTTGCTTATTGGCGTTTTTTTAGTTGGAGTGCCTTCTAATTGGCGGTTCACCAGTTGGAGCACGCGCCAATCAAAAAGCAATCATCTGTCATAATTGTATGTCAGTTTTACTCTGTTGTTCCAATGCCATTTTTATTGAAGGGTCTTTGAACGTTAAACTCAAAAAATGAAGACACAGTATAAAAGTATTTAGTTTTGCAGTTTGTTTGACAAATGTATTCGTTTGAAAACATTTAATAATATATATACATATATAAAGTGAATTATATCACATCCACTATTCAAGGAAGTTAATGATATTTTCTAGCATCAATCCAAATACAGTAATTTTAATTATTATTATGGCCGCACTAAAAGACATGAAAAACAACAAGAAAAACGCGAACTTTGAAATTTGTGAACTATTGCAGTATTACTTCAGCCATTCCATGCCAACCTGATATAGTGGTTTTCAGATTTTTGGAAAATTGGTGGCTTGTTTTCGTTATGGTAAAACATTGAACCTGTATTATTATTATTTTTGAGTGATTCGATTTTTTCCCTTTTTCCCAAAATGACTTTTATCAAAAACTCATAACTTTTGAACCACTAAGCCGATTCAGATGATCGATACATCAAATGGAAGTAAATTAGCTAGTCTTTTAGGAAAAATTTCAAACTTCCAAGAAATTTGAATTTTGTTTTCGTAATTCTTGATTGTATCCGTTTTTATAGTTTACATGGTTTCGGGACCAACGGCGCTATATTTTTCTATATTTTTTCTTGACTAGCGGCCCAATTTCATGTTTCAATAAGTTTACCACAAAGTCATTGGAATAGCATTGCTGTTGCACTCGAACAGACTCTCGTAACTTTTTTTCTTTTCATTTATTCAATGTTTCTTTTTCAGTCCAAATGTTTCTACGTCTAAAACTTCTACTCTTTCTCTGCGATCAATTGTTGCTCTTTCAATTTTACTTTAACTTTCAACTCTCTACTCTTCATTTCCTACTATCTACTCTATACTTTGTTCCCTTTTCTCTCTACTCTCTGCTCTTCACTTTAAATTCTCTACTCTCTACTCTCTGCTTTTTACACTCTACTCTCAACTTTCTACTCTCTACTCTCCCTACTCTCTCTTCTCTTTCTACTCTCTACTCTCTCTACTCTCTACTCTCTACTCTCCACTCTCTCTACTCTCTCTACTCTCTACTCTGTACTCTCTCAACTCTCTACTCTTCGTACTCTCTACTCTCTCTGCTCTCTGCTCTCTCTACTCTCCCTGCTCTGTCTACTCTCTCTCTACTCTCTACTCTCTCTACTGTCTACTCTCTACTCTCTACTCTCTCCTCTCGCTACTCTCTACTCTCTCTGCTCTGTCTACTCTTTACTATCAACTACCTGCTTCCTACCCTCTACTCTCTCTACTCTCTACTCTCTTTGCTCTCTGCTCTCTCTATTCTCTACTCTCTACACTCTACTCTCTACTCTCTACTCTCTACTCTCTACTCTCTACTCTCTACTCTCTACTCTCCACTCTCTACTCTCTACTCTCTACTCTCTACTCTCCACTCTCTACTCTCTACTCTCTACTCTTTCTACTCTCTACTACTTTAAATTCTCTACTCTCCACTCTCTGCTTTTTACACTCTACTCTCTACTCTCCCTACTCTCTCTTCTCTTTCTACTCTCTACTCTCTCTACTCTCTACTCTCTACTCTCCACTCTCTCTACTCTCTCTACTCTCTCTACTGTCTACTCTCTACTCTCTCTACTCTCTCCTCTCGCTACTCTCTACTCTCTCTGCTCTGTCTACTCTCTACTATCAACTACCTGCTTCCTACCCTCTACTCTCTCTACTCTCTACTCTCTTTGCTCTCTGCTCTCTCTATTCTCTACTCTCTACTCTCTACTCTCTACTCTCTACTCTTTCTACTCTCTACTCTTTCTACTCTCTACTCTTTCTACTCTCTACTCTCTCTACTCTCTACTCTCTTTGCTCTCTGCTCTCTCTATTCTCTACTCTCTACACTCTACTCTCTACTCTCTACTCTCTACTCTCTACTCTCTACTCTCTACTCTCTACTCTCTACTCTCTACTCTCTACTCTCTACTCTCTACTCTCTACTCTCTACTCTCCACTCTCTACTCTCTACTCTCTACTCTCCACTCTCTACTCTCTACTCTCTACTCTCCACTCTCTACTCTCTACTCTCTACTCTTTCTACTCTCTACTACTTTAAATTCTCTACTACTTTAAATTCTCTACTCTCCACTCTCTGCTTTTTACACTCTACTCTCTACTCTCCCTACTCTCTCTTCTCTTTCTACTCTCTACTCTCTCTACTCTCTACTCTCTACTCTCCACTCTCTCTACTCTCTCTACTCTCTCTACTGTCTACTCTCTACTCTCTACTCTCTCTACTCTCTCCTCTCGCTACTCTCTACTCTCTCTGCTCTGTCTACTCTCTACTATCAACTACCTGCTTCCTACCCTCTACTCTCTCTACTCTCTACTCTCTTTGCTCTCTGCTCTCTCTATTCTCTACTCTCTACTCTCTACTCTCTACTCTCTACTCTCCACTCTCTACTCTCTACTCTTTCTACTCTCTACTCTTTCTACTCTCTACTCTTTCTACTCTCTACTCTTTCTACTCTCTATTCTTTCTACTCTCTACTCTTTGTACTCTGTACTCTGTACTCTCTCAACTCTCTACTATACTCAAACACATACACGCACGCATACGCGCACGGTCTCACACACATAACACATGCAAACGCGCACACTCTCTCACACAAAAAAACACTCTCTCACTCTATTTGTGTGTACGTCGAGAATACGACCATTTACGACCGTTTACGACCGTTCACGACGACCGCGCTTTATTTTTTAGCGATTTTATTTATAGTAAGAAAACTGAGGATTTTTTTACACATTTATATTTTTACTCAAAATTAGATATATCCTTTTTTCTTTTTTGAATGATAATTTTTTAGAGTTAACCGATAGTTCGGAATATTAATTTCTTCCCCTTTTTCCTATTCTCAAAAATTCATAACATTTGAACTGCTAGAGCGATTCAGATGATCGATGTATCAAATTTAAGCCAAGAATTTTTTGGAAAAATATTGCACTTGCGTAAAAATTTATTTTGTTTTCGTGATTAATAATTGTATCTGTTTTTCATAAATAAAAAAAAAATTTTTTGGCAAGTGTGAAATTATTGACTTAAATTAACTATGTCGATTATATGAATCGATTCAGTAGATCAAAAGTTATGATTTTTTTAAATGGAAAAAAGGAGAAAAATGATTTTTTGAACCATCGGTTAATTTTGAAAAATCATAATTTAAAAACGAAGAACATATTTTTGGATATGTTATCTAAAAAATCCTCAGCTTTCGAGAAAAAATATATAAAACAGCGCCCTTGAATGAAAACTATAAAGAACAATTACGATCAATAATCAAGAAAACAAAATTAAAAAACAATTTGTTTTTGCAAGTATAGTATTTTAAAAAAAAACTGGCTAACTGGCCAATTTGATATGTCGATCACCTGAATCGGTTTAGTAGTTCAAAAGATATAAATCTAAAAAAAAATTTTTGGAAAAAAGGAGAAAACTAGATTTTTTGAACCACCCTAAAATGGAATGGGATCTAATATTTAACAAAACTACCAATTTACACGAAAATCTGAGAACCACTATGTCGGTTTGGCATGGCAACTAAAAAACTGATTACTAGAAACTAATTGACGTTAACGTTTTATTACCTCGTAAATTCTAGATGCAATACCAACAGAGGGTATTTAAAAAAATAAAAATAGCTTTTTATGGGGTGTGTTCAAAACTGAAAAAAAATAATCAGAAATCATATTTTTATGTTGTTTTTTAAGCATACCTACATTATTTAGTCGTATAATTATTGTATCATTCAATTTATTCCGATGAGAATGCTTTAAAATATTTCAACAAATGCTCTTACCACATTTTAGTTTTTTTTATTCAATGTTCAGTTTCTATGGCGAAGCTTCATTCGTAAATTACACATTTGTCATCATTGGTGGAATACGATCATAAATGTTGTTATGCATAGCACAGTAAGTTATGATTAAAATACATATGGATTTATTTTGATAATGCATTATACATAAACCGATAAAAATGCATTATAATATCTATCCACAGCGTTTTAGCGTCTATATGTTATTTTATTCAATTTCGGTTCGTAATTTCTATCCCATTCGCCGTGTTTATCATGATGATGCTAACATTAATAACATTATATACGAACCTCCCACCTTATATATGATGTCTCCCACCCTTTTAGAGACATCTTAACATTATGTTCAATTTTTAGAGCGTAAACTATCTGTCAATTTTTTCACTGTTTACATTTTCTTGCCACAAATCGTTGCCACTTTTTTCTCTCAAGTTCCACTTCTCTTCTCTGATGTCAGTGTTGATATTTTTTGTTGATATTTGTGAATTGTTGTCTGCTGTTATCAGTATTTCCTCTTTGATATATTGGATAGCCGCCTTCATTATATCGTTTGGGTAAAGTGACCAGATGGTAAAAGGTCTAACGCGGGACACTAACCACAAAGAATCCGCGTTTTGGAAACATGAGTTGAAGTAGTACACAAAAATAGTTTAACAAGTCTTATTTATTGGGTGATTCCTTAGTATGACAAACATTTTCATTGCAACAAGTTCCAAAAACCTTTCAAATCAAACCAGCCGGGTGCTATGATTGAGGCTAACATCTATCAAGCAGAACTGTCAGTGGGAACCCAATTCAGGGGAGAACAAAGGGAAAATGTCAGTGGGGAACTCGACGTGTTGGCTTCTGTCAGTTCAATAGGGGTTCAATTTGGACGTCACCTACGTGAATCAAACATATTTTTCGGCTCCGCGTACTTCGCGTATAAGTGAAACGTTGTTGGAGATATATGTATTGAATTTTTCGCTCTTGACCTGGAAATTAAACTTTATCTGTAATATTTTTTTCGACTTATGAACACTTATTTGTGATTGTATACATTGTATGCTAAGTATATATTTGTACCGAATGGAATATGATTATTTTTTTTTTCATTTATTTATTTATTAGGCTCATTAGCATTTTAGCTGTAACAGCCGGGTTTTAATCGTGTACATGTACATATGTTTATGTTTCTATAAATTGTAAATTACACAATAGTTAGTAGTAGCCATTTAGGCGTTAAGTTTTCTGTTCCATTACATTATGGTAAATTACACAGTAGTAGCCATTTAGTCGTAAGGGTATTCTTTCTGTTCTTCCATTGTTCAGCGGACCGGACAGCGGAGACAGTTGATATTGATCATTGTTGGGTTATTTATAGAACAGCAGCCCGATGTTTCTTGCAGAGCAGAGCAGTTGTATGGATGAATCGATCTTTGTTCCACCATGGATCGATTTCCATCGCTGATGATGGTTGCGTGGACGTAGTTATTCTATAACAACACAAAGATGGTCAATTGAGGGCCCTGAGTTTGAACTCACGATCGATCGCTTGGTAAGCGAACGCGTAACCAAGTGGCTACGAAGACCCCCTAATATGATTATTTTGGAAGTGACTAAAAATTTCGTTCCTCTGGGTTATTTATTTATTTTATTTTGGATTCTATGATGATCATAATTCCTTAAAAATAGTAAAATTGAACAATTTAATTTTTATTGTTGGATCATGCGATAGATAAGATATTAGACAAAGATATGTTCATATCATATTTGAAATAAATCAGTTCAGCAGAATTTGAGATATTGTGAACGCCTGCTTGAAAAAAAATATTTCGAGAAAAAGATGTTGAAAGTTTTGAATTTCCTTTTAGATTGCCACCAATATGGCTATAACTCGATAAATAAATGGAATTCCGAGTAATGCTTCCAAGGGTACATTCTTGAATGTCTAAACTTTAGAAAATATGAAGAAAAAATATAGGAGGTTGTGTTTAAGACACGGCCGCATTGTTGACGTAGAACTACGCTGTAGTTTAATTCAAGTCGCTTGTTTATAACTGCGGATATTATTTTATAATGCAAAGAAAATTTTGAAATAGCCATGTTTTGTTTTTTTAATTGTTAAATCATTTGACGATAATTGTTTGATGATTGATTCTTGTGCTCGCAGAACAATACAAGCTCGAGGTAAGCGCAGTTGTCATTTTTAGTGGAGAAAGTTTTGCTACTGGCAAGCGAAACCAAATCACATACAAAATTCCAGAGCGACATTTACTTTCTTGGTGACTAGATAAACGAAATAAACTCTAACTGCTCGGTGTTGAGTCAGACCGGACCATGTGACATTTTTATGATTTCGAGAAAAACGCGTTTGAAGTTTGGTGCTATAAGGGGTTTTCATTGAGCGTTCAAAACAATTTCGATAAGTTATTCCTGCTGTACGCGTGATTTTCCAAATCTGATAAATGTGAAATGTAGTTTACAAAATGTTTAGCCTAATGCAATCAATAACTCGATATTTTTAGTCGACTTGTCGACTTGGTCCGCTCTGACTTAACACCGACCATCTGTTAATCTCAACAACCTTGAAAAGAGCAGCACTGCTTCATTATGATCAAGATTAGCGCAAATGCAATTCTAGTTGAAAGAAGTTTTGCGACTGGCACGCGAACCCAAATAAATTAATAATTTATTATAACATATTGAATAACTTGGTATTCCCTAAATAATTTTCTGGTACACAACCTTAACTCCTGCTTCACCATAGCGTCAGTTCAATGCATCGAAGCAATGTCAAAGGCACCGACGGAGCCTTTATGATGACAGAAAACAAACAATGCAATATTAAACAATGCTTAGAAAAAGGCTGGATGCATCAGCAGAGATTCATTACTAATACCCTAGCGCAAATATTTCCGTCCCGCTATCTCCCCTCCTTGTTTATATTTAACATTATGGCTGCATAATTTGCAACACCAAACATTCGTCATTCATAGCATAAAAAAATTAGGCGATTGTTGCATCGTTACAGGGGTCAATGCACACGGGAGCAGATACAAATGGGGTCTCAGCGTAGCGAAGATGCACTATTTTACGTACGGGTTATGAAGCACGCACGAGCGCACACAAATATCCATATATCGATGGTTTGGAGAAACTAAACATACACACACTTTTCTCCGTTTTGCGCTCTTCTATTCTGCTCTTCCTTCCAAACTTTAATGCAATGGTGTCAGTTTGATGCAATGATTGCAATGCCAGAGACATCAGCGAGTGAGTAATTTGGTCGCGTCCACAGCTCAATCCGAAACGAAGACGAGTTTATCTCAGCGAGATCCACTGTTTACATTCTTGGCAAATATTCCATTTCGTTCTTCTTCTTTTTCTTTGTTCACGGATCTTTACATCTTACGATTTACCCTTCGTTGCTCGTTATTGACAGCTCTGTTCGGGAAAGCGCACAAATGCACAGAACAAATGTATGAGGAAATGGAAGTGCTTCTAATTTTCATCAATTTAAACCATATGTTGACTATGGGATTGTAATGTACGGCTTATCAAACAAATCTTAGGGAATTTCCTATTCGTTTGGTATGTAAATCGCCAAAATCCGTTCGCGGCAAAAATAGTTTTTTTTTTTTATCCAAAATATATATTTTATTAAGGCTCATATGGCGTCAGCCTAACGGGGCCGGGAGTTCAATATTTTGACAATGTTTGCTTAGACTATGTTAGTAATATGTAACCGATTACTCGCGGTTGACTCGAGGTTAGTATTACAAGTGTTCTCATAATTGGTATTTCGCAGTCTTCGATGCTCTGTACGTGTGCCCGACACGGGATACTTCCTATTGGGATGCAGCTGACCATTAATCAGCAACGCCCCCCTAGTCTGTACCCCATATCTAGCGTGGTGCGTCTTTCTCGACTCGAGGAATCCAGGATAGAATGGTCACTAGCCGGCGCAATCATCAGCTCGTGTAGAGTCGTCATGAGCGGTACAACCTTTGGCTCTTGTTGAATAATCAGTGGACTGCACAACCTTCGGCCCGTGCATCTGTAAAGAGTGTGTGTATGTATTGCCGCGACTAAGTAAAAGTTTATCGATCGGATAGGAGGGATATGAAACGGGGACACAACGAAGGAAATATCATTAAACGTTGACATCGGCGTTTCTGAGGAACAGGTATAGATGAAGCAGAAGATCAGGATCCCGGCTACCTAAGATATCCCGGACGGGGATATCCGATTGTCTGCCTTGTGCTCTCAGTGCTCTTGAGAGCTGAGAGCGCGCAGCATGGAATCGGATACACGACCAGACAACATGCTCGATGTCGTGGTAGCCATCGCCACAATCACAAAGATTGTTTGCTGCGAGCCCAATGCGATAGAGATGCGCGTTTAGGTTGTAGTGATTGGACATAAGCCGAGATATCACGCGAATGAAATCACGACCTACATTCAATCCCTTAAACCAAGCACTCGTCGAAACCTTAGGGATAATCGTGTGTAACCAACGACCGAACTCATCACCACTCCACATGCGCTGCCAACTTACGAGCGTATACTGACGAGAAATGTGGAAAAATTCATTATAGGCAATTTGCCTTTCAAAAAGTGTGCCTTCTGAAGCGCCCACCTTAGCTAGCGAGTCCGCTTTCTCATTCCCCGGAATCGAGCAATGAGACGGAACCCATGCTAAGGTAATCTTGAATAATTTTTCGACCAAAACACTCAATAGTTGTCTTATTCTTGTTAGGAAATAAGATGAGCGTTTATCAACTTTCATTGAGCGGATTGCCTCTATTGAGCTGAGACTGTCTGAAAAAATAAAATAGTGGTCGATGGGCAATGTTTCAATGATCCCTAATGCGTAATATATCGCACCCGGTTCAGCGACATACACGGAACAAGGATCTTTGAGTTTGAAAGAGGCACTTGAATTTTCGTTGAAGATGCCGAAGCCAGTGGACCCGTTTATGAATGAACCGTCAGTAAAGAACATTTTATCAGATCTAACTTTCCCATATTCTGCCGAAAATATCGGCGGAATAGAATCGGAGCGTAGGTGATCTGGGATTCCATGGATTTTTTGTCGCATGGACAGATCAAAAGTGACAGAGGAATTGCAGAAGTATGGGAAGCAAACTTGGTTGGAGATGCCTGGTGAAGGGTGCACGTCGTGGGTAAGGTACTCATGGTATAAAGACATAAAACTTGACTGAGGAGTCAGTTGGAGTAGATTTTCGAAGTTATCAATCACCAAGTATTATGCATTGGTGGTAGTGAAAATATGTCTCCCACTGAACGGTTCACAGCTTTCAAAAATATTCACAATATTTTTCAAGATATTACCACCCATCAACAGTATATATCGTTATCTTAATAGAATGTTTTCAAAGCTTATTTTCTACTTTCAAAAGGAGTGAAAAAAGATCTGCAGAGTGAAGTACGATTTCGAGTTTGAGTCACTGTATATAGATACCAGTAATGTATGTCCTTTTATTTTACAACTGACGTAATCGATTCAAAAAATTCATAAAAACAGATAGTGGAATAACCCCTCAGCCACCAATTCACTTTCCCAAGGATCGACACTGACGAGGATACGATTCGAACCAATTTCTTTAATGGAGCATGTATCCACTGTCGTCGTCAATTTATTTCCGTACAGTCTCGCTTTTGCCTCCTCCCGCCCTGGCGCTAGCAAACGACGATATACCCATCGATTTGTTCAATAGATTGACAACAAAGCGGAGGCACAACGGAGACCGACACAGCATCCCGACAGAGACAAAGGATGATGGGTGATGACGACGTCAGCAGTATTGATGTTCTAATTAATTGTAAATATAGCGACGTGGAGCATACTGAAGTGATGTGATGTTCAGAGGAACTGCGAGTGAACGTTTGTTGTGGTTTATTTTTATCCAACGATGGATAGTTTTTGTTTGAGACAATTTATGTTGAGCGCACTGATGGGTTCGACATATCGATGGAACATAAAATGATTAAACCACTCCGAAGGAATAGCTATTGAATTAATCATGGGAACACCTCATTTGACATTCATCAAACGCTTCGACTAATCTCAAACATTACCCATTCATCAGATGCCCCAATGTCAATCAAGAGCTGACTATCGCGCACAATGATTATGACCTCACCGAAGATCTGACGCATTGCGGCGACCCGCCGCCGATCGTTTGGTTTCTGTTTAATTTAGCAACACCTGGAAAGGGGTTGGCATGTGATAATCCATCATCATTTCGCGAACGGTGAGCTGTTAACCGACGGGCGTTGTTGTTGGTCCTACGTTCGATTATCTATATGTATAAACGGGACCCATTATCACCCAATTGTTTGTGTTGCTCCACATCGGTCGGCCGCCGCGTGCGTTAAATGAAAGAGAAATAAAGCGCAAAAATTGACCCGGAGGCGCACACTTGAGTGGATTGTTTGGTATTGCTATCGGGCCGCTGGAATCGCGATAATTTTCAACACGACATCAGTCGGCTTCAGTGAGTCAACTTTGATTGTTTCGGTATGGCTGAGAAAGTTTTATAATTCCCTGGAGAATACATGAGGGTCATGGGGATGCCCATAGCTTCATAGCGAAGAGTACGTTTTGTCAAATATAGGCCGGGAATTTGTAATTTTTAACCACGACATTTTTCATTTTTTTAAGTTGTTAGTACTGTCAGTGGTCTTAATGTCAATTTTGAGCGCGATTTGTCATTCAGTTTGTTCACAGCGTCTTAAACAATAAGTTTATTTCTTGCTCGGTGATTTTTGGTATGAATAATTCTAGTGGCTAAAGATATTGTGTGAGATTGTATGTTACAAACCAAATTTCTTTTGTCGAAATGTTGAAAATGTTGCAAATGATCGGTTGTATCATTTGTTCACAAGCATTTATCTTGAAATTTTTTTTGACTAATATTTTCTAATAATATTATGACTTTTTCTAAATATGAATATTTAGAAAAATCTAAATTTTCTAAATATTTTTGCCTAATCCTCCATACAGTGGATAGCCATAGCACTAATTATTGAGCATGATGCTCAATTGTCTCCTTTGAGTATTTGTCGATACCATGATCAAAAGCAGCACTAGCTTCTTCGCAATTTCATGCAATTTCGAACAAATGATTACAGAGCCAGCGGTAGTCCTACGTCAACCTTGCGGTTATATTACAAATATAATCCTTTTCTAGATTTTTTTGTGAAAAAAAAAGTTTTCTTGGTCAGTTCCGCAATGTATAACTGAGCATTGATATGAAGCAATATTGCTGTTTTGGTATACTAGTCACTTCCCAAGCAAAACTCGATTTAAATCGGTTCTGATTGTATTCAATTTTGAAGGAGACACTAGAGACATTAGAGGCAACGAAGCGTCATTTCCGAGAATTTTTTTCATGTTTAATTCGAAGAAATCCGTGGCTAAAGCGTATTGTGAACAACTGTGGTGTGACCACATTTAGTGAAAGAATTTGTCTCAAGTGGTTTCAACGCTACAGAAGTGGAGATCGAGGATCAGAAGTATCCCGGAAAGATGAAAAAAGTTCGAAGATGCAGGATGCGTCCGATTCTTAATGAGAATTCAATTCAAGATTCAAGTTTGTGTGCAATTAAACTGTTTCAACCTCTGAGCAGAAGGGATTTTTGTGTCGAATTGATGATGGAAATGAAAAGTGGACCCAATACGACAATCCAAAGTGAAAAAACAGGAAGTGGGTTATATCTATGGTATAACCGCAAGGGTGACGTAGGACTATCGTTGATTTAGAGATCATTTGTATGAAGTTGAATCTGAATTCATTCTGAATGAATGAATATTTGGAGAACTTCGAAAACGAGAGCGTTACGTTGGAGGCACAAGGTTTTATGCATCCAATATTGGATACGGAAATATCCTACTGATGGGGAAGAATAATCCTCAGAAGCTATCCTGTTGATTGCGATTGATTGAAAAATCACAAAACCTAATGTATTTGGTCACAGTGTTACATGGATAGAAAACATTAAAATAAACTCTTTCATATGAATGTAATTTTAAATTCCCAGAGGAACTGGCAGATTATTTTCAGTAACGATTAGATATTTCCACATTTTCCTCGATACTGGAAGCCCACCAGTGGTTAATGCCAACTCGATAACCACCTGTTAATAGCACTTGATTGAAACATATTTGGTCACAGTGTTACATGGATAGAAAACATTCAAATAAACTCTTTCACATGAATGTATTTTTAAATTCCTAGAGGAACTGGCAGATTATTTTCCGGATCTTTCTCGATCCAAACGGAAAGAATTCCGTGCGTGTATGTGTGTGTGTGTGTGTAGCGGCTGCTTCGAGATCTTCCCGGGGAACCGTTTGTAGCATCACTCTCCTCCTGATGGATTCCCTTCTGGCCTAAGGTGCACAAACAGGCTCTTGGTGACACCGTTCATCCGCGCTTTCATGATAAATGAAGAGCTTCACCACAACAGCGACAACATGCTCCAATCGCTGTTCAATTAGAACTGAGTGGATTTCCGAGCGGCGCTCGCTTATATACCGATTGGTGATTTCAATAGCCTATTTTGAAAGCAAATTTAAGACTATTGAAACAAGTTTTTGGATCAGAAAGTAACAAGTATAGAACGCGTAGACATTTTATCTACGAATCGAATGAAGTGTTTATCATACCATTTCGTTCAGTTGTTTAGGAGCTATTAACACTCAAAATCTCGGTCTCCGGCGTAACGCTTTCGTTTTCGAAACTTTGATTTTACACCCCGGTATAGAAATGAAAGACGTAGTCCTACGTCAAAAAGTGGTTACCACGTCCATCAGTCAACATCGACGGCCAAACTACCCAACTATGGTTCGAACCTCATTCTATGTATTTGGTGGGACCAACTCGGTGTTGTATGTTATGAAGTGTGGAAGAAGCACGCTATCGACCACAACATATCATCATTAATCATTAATACTTACCTGGATATACTTCAATGCCTTCTGCTTCAGCAGTATTTTGTCGATTCCGGAAGATTCGTCGAGAACCACGGGCTAGTCGTAAACTCGAGCAAATGTAAAAACTATACTAAGAAAATACAACCGATAATTTTTCACTATAGGCTGGAATGTCCGAACCTACAACGAGTAGAGAATGTCTAAGGCATGATAATGGACAAATTCCTTGCGTTTAAAAGCCACATAAAACGAAAAGTCAAGGTAACGCATAAACTTTTTGGATTCATTCGTCGCTTTTAGTAAGGTTTCACTAATCCGCATGCAATGGTCAAAATATTCTTTGCACAGACCAAACCCGACTTTGCAAGTGCGGTTGTAAATCCAAAAGATAGGAAAAAAACCAGAAAAAGTTCCTAAAGTTTGCACTGAAGAAATCTATGATAGAGAGAAGAATACCTGTCAACATGCGAAGATCTCTGCTGTATGGTATACCTGGATACAGTCAGCAACATACACAAGATCGTGGATGTCACATTCTTGTGCAATGTATTAACGGGTGTTAAATAAAAAATGAGAATTTTTTCAATACCTTTCAGTAACTCAAATAAAGAGCGTAAAACTTTCTTTCTCCAAGAAAATTGCTCTTTGGGCTCCCTAGAAATAGTAGGCGTGTTTGGTTTTGCTAGTTTGAATTTAGTCAAAGCCAAGATGGCGTCGAAACAGCACGTGCTCCGCGAACGCATTGTACGGTTCTACGAAACGCGTTTCCAGCAAGGAAAAAAGTTCACGGTGGCACATTTTAAGGAAGAAAATGTACCTGTCAGTACGGTATATCGTATCCTGGGTTCCCTGAACGTAGACCGGAAGGTCGGAAGTGGTCGTCCGGTGACGATAATGACGAAGCAGAGGAAGACATCGTTAAAGAAGCTGTTTGACAACAAGGACGCAACCAGCCTGCGTGACGCCGGTCGGAAATATGGCTGCTCCCACGTATTGATCCATCGGACCCTCAAGATGGAAGGAATCGTCTGCAGGAAAAAGACGAGGTCGCCGGAGTACACGGAGGAGCAGATTGAGACGGTTAAATCACTGTGTCGGTGGATGACCAAAAAATACCGCGGGAAGTCTTTCGTTCTGGACGACGAAAGCTATTTTCCGCTGTCCAAAACGCATGTTCCAGGAAATAATAATTACTACTCCAGCGACAAGTCATCCACACCGCCTAAAGTAAAATACAAATTCAAGCACAAGTTTGAAAAAAAGGTTATGTTGTACATCGCCATTTCCGACCGGGGCATTTCAAAGCCTTGGTTTAAGCCGAGCGGTCTGGCAATCAACCAACAAATCTATCGAGAAGAGTGCCTCGATAAAATCCTGCTGCCGTTCCTGAACGAGCATCACGCGGATGGGAAGTACGTCTTCTGGCCGGACAAGGCGTCTTCCCATTACGCCAAGAAGACGCTGGCGTATCTTGAGGAGAAAAAGATACCGTTCGTGCCGAAAGATCGTAACCCAACAAACTTGCCCCAGTGCCGCCCAATAGAGGATTTCTTTGGCTCACTCAGTGCCCTAGTGTATAAAAACAATTGGAGGGCCAAAGACACGAAGCAACTGACTACAAGAATCCGGAATTGTATTAATAAAAAATACTGAAATCGATGAAAAAAAAAATTTTTTTATGTGTGATTGAAAAAATTCTCATTTTTTATTTAACACCCGTTAAGTGGATGAATTAGAAGTACGTGTCTCTACCAACGAATCAGTTTCAACACTAGCCCTTTCCCTATTCGTCGTCGAACGGTATTTGTTTTACCCCTGAGTTCCAGAAACTAGCCACAAATTGAAGATATGGATACGGATGACATGTGGTTTCAGCAGGACGGTGCCACGTGCCACACAACACGACCGAACATGGCCATATTGCGAACGAAATTTGAGGGACGCGTAATTTCGCGTTTTGGTGATGCCAATTGGCCGTCCAGATCATGCGATTTGAACCCGCTAGACGTTTTTTTGTGGGGTTATGCGAAAGACCGTGTCTATGCCAACTCTCCCCAAACTCTTGAACATTTGAAAGACAACATTCGTGAAGTTATGACCGAGATACCGCCCCATATGTGCCGAAAAGTCATCGAAAATTACCTGTTCCGGATCAAGGTGTGCGAGGAAGCCCTAGGTGGACATTTGAATGATGCTGTATTTCACACATAATGGCATAAACCAAACATTAATTTGAAATAAAAGTTTCATCGAAATTCGAATTCTAAGTGTGTTTTATTTCAATTTACTTTCGGAATTTAAAGTTGGAAAACCCTGTACAATCATCCTGATCTCGACTGCTCAGAACTTATTCACGAAACGCTTACTTCTTTTAAAACTATACATAATAACATACTATTAATGGGCGATTTTAACACCAATCTAATGAATCGAACCCCAAAAACTGAACGTTTTCATGCTACGCTTACATCACTATGTTTGTTCAATGTTGGACAAGAACCAACTTTTTTTCATTCAACAGGGTCTTCCCAGCTAGCTCTTTTAATCACTGATAATTTTGGAAAATGTGCTAAGATTTGGTCAAATCAGTGTTCCCAACATTTTACATCATGACATGCATCAGTGAATTATGACGTACAATTGACTAATAAGGAATTTTTCTATAGAGATTACAAGATGATCGATCTAAATGCAGCTCTCAGTAAATTTAATGATTTTGATTGGAACCATTTTTGTTCTATTAGTCATCCTAATGATTTGGTAGAAATGTTCAATAATAGTTTGAAATGCATTCGTGACGATTGTGTACCTCTGTGTAAAGCAAAGACAAATCACAAAATGAAAAATCAATGGTTCAATACTCAAATTCAGATAGCACTGATCGATCGAGACCGTATGTATGTATATCCCCATCAGTTTTATTAACAGTATTTTACCATTACTACTAGAACCATTAGCTCACATTTTCAACAAAATTATTGACACGTGCATTTAACTCAAATTATGGAAAATGTCTAAAATAATTCCATTCCGAAATAAATCAAATTTAGCTTCATTAGACAATTTGCGCCCTATTAGCATTTTGAACGCATTGTCCAAAGTTTTCGGAAGGTTGCTGAAGATCCAAATATGTTCGTATGTTCACAATAATAACCTATTATCGCCCTTTCAGTCTGGCTATCGTTCCGGCCACAGCACTAAAACTGCAATGTTAAAAATTTGTGATGATATTCTTGTTATTTTAGATAAAGGCAATAGGGTTGTGTTAATTCTCTTAGATTTTTCTAAGGCGTTCGACTCTATTTCGCATCTTTTACTGTGTCACAAACTGGAAAATACTTTCAATTTCAACAGAAGCGCAGTTTTCCTTGATCCATTCATATTTGGTCAACCGTCAACAAGCAGTTTCTTGTAATCAGATATTATCCAGTTTTTAGCCAGTTTATTCTGGTGTTCCTCATGGCTCTGTTCTGGGCCCAATTCTATTCAGTCTCTACATCAATGATTTGCCAAGTGTGATCAGGAACTCTTCCATACATTTATTTGCAGACGACGTACAATTATATTTCAATTGTAATAATAGAAATATGAATGAAACTAGTGGCATAATTAATGAAGACCTTGAAGCAATAAGAAAGTAGTCATTTCAAAATTTATTGAAACTCAATGCTACAAAAAACGCAAGCTTTGTTTATTCGACGTAATATGAAAGAAGAATTTCCAAACATAAACATCGGCAACGAATCAATTAGCTTTGTAGATTCCGCATCAAGTTGAGGTTTTATTATACAAAGCGATTTTCATTGGGATAAGCACATACTGAGACAATGTGGTAGAGTTTATTCTTGTCTTCGTACATTGCACTCAAAAAAACATGTTTTGCATTATTCGACTAAACTCAAATTATTTAAACGCTTCATATTGCCACATTTTGTATCCAGTGATTTCTTAATTGGTTGTGCTGCAATCCGAGTTCAAGACAGACTCAGAGTTACACTAAACTCTTATGTAAGATTTATTTTCAATTTGGGTCGAATGGATTCTGTCTCACACTTACAACACTCACTCTTAGGATATTCATTCCACAATTTTATTGAAGCTTGATCTTGTATTACATAAAATGATTACAACAAGAACACCCGCATACCTATATGAAAAATTGAATCCATTTCGTAGTACAAGAACTCGGCGGCTCGTGATACCCGCCTACAATTCGTCGCTCTATGGCAGTACATTCTTTGTGAGAGGTGTTGTTTTATGGAATTCACTGTTTCCTGTAATCTCCAAAATCAAGAGTCATCATTCGTGTTCAGGAGGCAATGTATAGATTATTTCAATCGGTCAAGAAACAGTTAGTTTGTAGTATTAGAAGGATTGCTGTTATTTTACAAATTATCAACCCACTTCATACCATACTTCATAACTTTATAGTACTAAAAAGACTGCAGTCTTACGCTAGGAGAGTGAATAAATAATGATAATAATAATAACGAGGGGAAATATGAAAATAAAAGCATTTTTTTTGCAATGAAACTCCAAGTCTTAACAAAAAAATGCGGTTTCAATTTGCACACCATATATTGAAATAATTACTTAGTCTTACTTGAACAACATAACTATGTCTTTCACACCACTTTTGTTTTTTTTTTCAAATGTTAGAAGAAAAGTACCACAGACTGCATTTTCCAGGTACAGAGATCGACATGTTCGAAGTACTGGAAAACTATGATGTTGTATGATTGTGAGTTAAAAACCTTCGCCAGATGTTAAATCGAGCAAAATGGCGCCAATTACACATTTTGACAGGGACCTCATTGACAACTAACTCAATTTTTTTCGAATGCCGATGTCAGATTTACATATTTGGTAGAAGAAAAAATAACTTCATGGGATAAGACATATTCTCCAATAACACTTGATTTCTTTTCTACTTATGTTACTTATTAAATCTTCGAACATTTGGGAGCGCAACGCCATACCAGTTCTCATAATATCAGAAATACCAATAAATGAAGCAGTGTAAAATGCATCACAAGAACTTGAAAAATATGCGAACACCCCTAGAACCATACACACATACACAAGCACCGGCAGCAGACCGCATGTACTCCGAGAGGGCACATTGGCGAGGATCAGTTTCGTGTTAACTTCCATCGAGAGTCCACGTGTGGCGTAAGAGTTTCGCGCTTTGCGAGCGGCCCCTTGCATCCAGTAATGAACACACATTCCGAGACGTATCTCTAAATTGGATAATCACATTCTAGCGTGTACTCAAGCATCGCACCTTCCGGAGTGTCGCGGTTTGCCATTTTTGGTTCCAGAATTGGATGTGCTTCTTGGCGGATCTAAACGTCTCGCTTCAATCCAGATAATATTCGTAGATTGGTGTGCGCGCGACGGTGAGGTACGAAGTGATTGCAATGTAAATATTTATCAGTTGATTTCGTTGTTAGCAGATTGAAAGATATGATAATCAGTTCGATGGAAGTGAGTAAGCAATAGGTGCGCAAGTGTACACAGTTGAAGTCGAAACTGCATTCTATTTAAAATTTGATATGCGCTGCACAGTCTGACGAAAGCAAAGATATGATCCACAGCCCGCGCGCGAATTGCGTTCGCCAAAGCAACACGTGGATGCGCCATCCCCGGCGAGTGCGAGTGCATTCCGACGGTAGCGAGAAAGACTAGCTGGGGTGCCCATAACTCACGCGAGTGTAGCGAAACGATTACTCGATTCATTTGTTTAATAATAGATGCCAATTAATCTTGTAAAAAAATAATCATCTACAATCAAGGATGGATGGAGAGATCTCCGAGTGTCGTGCTGCAGAAAAATATGAACAGAGTCTGATGAAATCATCAGTGATCATCAGTGGTGGCAACAGTACCTACTACTAATGCTGTGCATATGTTCAGCCGCCCAAATTATAGTTTCCTCCGTGTTTGAAGAAGCATTATCTGCTAAACTCCTAGGCGTCCTATTTTGCCCTTTTCATTGCGGCGCTGCAATTCCGTAAATGCTCATTTAGTCTCGTTGGGGCTTAAGACGATTACTTACAGCAGGCAGTGAACGGCGAAAACAGCTTGATCATAAGTGGTATGCTCTTGAGTGCAACAGCATCAATTGCTCTCGAAACAGTCGGGGGTCTCAGATTTGCGTCTCGGCGCAATTGTTGCAGGTTAAAAAGTGCAACAGTGACATGCGAAACTGAAGTGAAGATCATTTTTCAGCGATGTAACATAATGACCCGCAATTATTCTAGTGTTTTGTTTTGAATAGCACAGATTAACGTAGATTGGATTGTGGCTGTCGCAAATTGAGGTACGAAAGGATTCGTTACCCGTTGTCTGCGAGATTAGTAAGGTGTTGAATGTAGATAAGGAAATTTCCATTGATAAATACGGCATATGCAAAGTACATACAAGATCATTCATATGAACGCTATGGAGTTATTATCATATTTATCAAGTATTAGCAATAACTGGAAGATTTGCTATACATCGGTATACCCTTTATTTTAAGTTATTCTCTAATAGTGTTCTGATTTTCTGAATTAAATTTAATAAGTAACTACAGTACGTTAGAACAGCAGTGACATTATATCTTGAAAGTGTGGTGGAAATTATTAATCATTAATGAGTGAGCTTCATTCCAAAGGGCCAGGCACTCATTCTTAGCAAACCAAACAAATAATACCAAAAACAGAGACCATCTATAGATACCGTTCTGAATCATATTTCGGACGCTTAAGGCATATGATGTAGAAAACAGGTTTAAACTTTATGCACAGGTATTATTTGGTTGATATTTTTAATAATTTTTTTTTTTCCTTTATTGATTTAATTAGGCTCAAGTGGATAAAGAGCCACCATCAAGCAAATTTTTAATAATTAGTTCAATATGCTTTTAAGCTTTCTACTTTGGTACCTATTTGATTGAACATAAAAAAAAATCATCGAATAAAATGCTTTTCAAATGAAGCGAATAATAATCAAACTTCGGACACTAAATCAAATTTCGGACACTTTATTTTGTTTTTTTTTTAACGAAAATTACATTACACTTATATTTATTATATTTTATAGTCAACTGCGAAACGCTTACCAAGCAATAACAGTGAACTGTTAACGATGATGAGAACTGATGAAAATATTGATGAAATATTGATGAACGGGTAAATTCTACTTGCTCACGCTAAGGAAACGTCAAACACAAACGATAGAGAGTAGCGTTGATAGATTTTTGCCGATTATGTTATAATTCAAATGTAGTTCTCATATGAAATGATACTGAAGCCAAGGGATTACTCTAAAGAAGCAATTGTGATATTAATTTTATAGTTATATCATCAGTGCATTAAGCATTTCAAGATATTAGAACAAAGTGTCCGAAATATGATGTTGTCCGAACTATGATTCAGAACGGTAGATCTATTTTGCTAGTTATTTTCAATTATGCTAAAATTATCTTGTATGGTACATAGAGGGCGTTGTAGCGAGTAAACTTTTTTTTTTATTTCGAAAACTTTTATGAACCATTTAAATATCCAAGTCGCATCGACAATTGACCACCAATGAAAACAGAAGTCTTCTTAATGTTGTGATAAATTCCAAATGCGTAGTGCAATTTTCTATTTACATTTGAGAAACTTATTAGTAACTGAAATCAAAATAGATATGAATCTAGGTTAGAATGAATCTATACCATCATATGAGAATGTTCGTTTTTGAGCTAGTGAATTCAAACGCACACGGGTACATGATATTGTGTTAAATGATCAGAATGTGTTAGTTAAGTGAACTTGTTAATACCGTAAACATCTAGAAAAAAAATTATAGGAGGTTGTGTTTAAGACACGACTGCATTGTTGACGTAGAACTACGCTGTAGTTTAATTCAAGTCGCTTGTTTATAACTGTGGATATTATTTTATAATGCTACGAAAATTTTGAAATAGCCATTCAACCAGTTTGGTCGCCCTGAAATGTTTTTATTTATTGTAAAATCATTTGACGATAATTGTTTGATGATTCATTCTTGTGCTAGCAGAACAATACATGCTCGAGATAAGCGCAGCTGTCAATCTTAGTGGAGAAAGTTTTGTTACTGGCAAGCGAAACCAAATCACATACAAAATTCCAGAACGACATTTACTTTCTTGGTGACTAGATAAACGAAATAAACTCTATCTGTTAATCTCAACAACCTCGAAAAGAGTAGCACTGCTTCATTATGATCAAGATTAGCGTAAATGCAATCCTAGTTGAAAGAAGTTTTGCGACTGGCACGCGAACCCAAATAAATTAATAACTTGTTATAACTTATTGAATAACTTGGTATTCCCCCTTATTCAATAAGTACACAACCTTAACTCCTGCTTCACCATAGCGTCAGTTCAATGCATTGAAGCAATGTCAAAGGCACCAACGAAGCCTTTATGATGACAGAAAACAAACAATGCAATGTTAAACAATGCTTAGAAAAAGGCTGAATATTTGCATCAGCAGAGATTCATTACTAATACCCTAGCGCAAATATTTCCCTCCCGCTATCTCCCCTCCTTGTTTATATTTATCATTATGGCTGCATAATTTGCAACACCAAACATTCGTCATTCATAGCATAAAAAAATTAGGCGATTGTTGCATCGTTACAGGGCCAATGCACACGAGAGCAGATACAAATGTGGTTTGAGCGTAGCGAAGATGCACTATTTTTACGTACGGATTATGAAGCACGCACGAGCGCACACAAATATCCATATATCGATGGCTCGAAGAAACGAAGACAAGTTTGCCTCAGCGAGATCCACTGTTTATATTCTAGGCAAATATTCCCCTTCGTTCTTCTTCTGTTCCTTTGTTCACGGAGCTTTACATCTTACGATTTACCCTTCGTTGCTCGTCGATAAGTTGCTCGTTATTGACAGCTCTGTTCGGGAAAGCACACAAATGCACAGAACAAATGTATGAGGAAATGGAAATACTTCTAATTTTCAGCAATTTAAACCATATGCAGGCTATGGGATTATAATGTATAGCATATCAAACAATTCTTAGGGAATTTCCGATTCGTTTGGTATGTAAATCGCCAAAATCCGTTCGCGGCAAAAATAGTAATTAACGTTTACTTTATTTCATAAAAACGTGACCTGTTTTCTGATGGCACCCTTAGTGAAAGACGTAGTTCTACGTCAAAAAACTGTGAGAAATATCTCACATGAATATTTACACATGAAAAAGCTTTGTTTAAAGCTGATGCCAAGCTCACTTGCATTCGATCAAAATTAGGAACGTGTAACCACTTCGCAGCGATGTACAAGAAAGGTACAAAACTTTTGGAAAATCACTGGATGTAATGAATTGAGCCAAAATGTGATTATGTTTACAGCTTTATTCGAAATAATTTCCAATGAATGGCGTGTCATTGTCAATACAGGGAATCTTCTACCCCATCTGGTTTCCACCATGTTTTATAACTATAGAATCACTTTCTTTGTGTTTCTGAAGATGTATATACGGGTAATGTATAAAAACAATCTTCATTTATTAGACTAACTTTATAGATTTGCAAAAACGCTTGTCTTTCATGATTATACAACATATACAACCAATTTTTCCCCCTGTTGGGTGTGAACCACTGCGTCCATTATTTTGAACTATTGTGGTATACCCCTTTTTTATGCTACACTTCAAGCTTATCTACTACTTATTGATGAAGGAGTAGATTGAAAGCTATAGCGTGATAGGAGCCAATCAGGAATAATCTGTTTGATAAAATTTATAATCATGATCGGCGACGCAGACCAAATTTCCTTGGGCTCCAGAATAGCTTTATCAAGGTGTCGAAGTCTGCGTCTAGTTAGAGCTCCGCAGTCACATAGCAAATGCGACCATCACAAAAGCGACATATATCATCTTGTTCTAAACCTATGTTCTTAAGATGGTATTTACTCGGGCAGTGTCCTGTTACAAGACCAGTGAATGTGCTTAAGTCTTTCTTATTAAGACTTAACAGCTGTTGAGTAATTTTAATACTCGGCGTAATAAATTTTTTCGCTTGTTTAAGTTTTGCAGCCATCCAATTGGCTGTCACTTCACGGTCTTACCATTTCTTCAGCTCGCTTTTCAACATACAGTCGGAGAGTCCACAGAATGGTTCTGGGCCAGTGAATGGTGAGCTTGAGCCGTTCCTGGCAAGTTCATCTGCTTGCTCGTTGCCCTCTATACCGCAATGGCCAGGAATCCAGTACAATTGTACCGAACTTATCTGACTTAATTGCCGTAAAAGGGAAATGCATTCCCAGACAATTTTTGAAGAGCACTTGAAGGCATCTAAAGCTTTAAGTTTTCTATACTTTCTTTTGAAACAGACATTTAGACATTCTATTGATGCAGCTATTTCTGCCTGAAAAACTGTTGGCCAGTTTCCCATAGCCACAGAGATTTTTGTTCTGGGACCATACACTCCAGCACCTGTTCTGATTCCCATTTTCGACCCATCAGTGTAGAACATGATTGAACCATTACGAACGTTGGGTCTACCTTCATCCCATATTGAGCGAGAATGTTCGATCACTCTGTATGGAATGTCATAATTGGTCCTAGGTTCCATCCAATCATTGTTCATCTCTGATGCTGGTCCAATGGGTAAAAGATTCAAGATGCTCAAGTGACCAGTGACTATACAACCATATAAACAACAGTATCGTATCGGGGGGTGTTCGTAGCCTAATTGGTTGCATGTCCGCTACTAAGCGAACGATCATGAGCTCATAACTCAGGGCCCCTGAACTGATCATATTTGTGTGTTATTCTCGCTACTATGTCCACGCAACAATCATCATGTGACGATAATTCCAGCCCCTCGCCGCATACATTTTCGTTCTGCTGCATCGATTATTGACACTATTAATAACACAACAATGGAAGCCTCATATCAACAGTCCCGCTGTGTCCAACTGTGAATATTCGAACAATAGGAATATTCTTACGCCGAAAAATGGCGACATGTGTTGTGTATCGATTGAATAGGAATACTCTTACGCCTAAAAATGGTAACAGTGTAATATAAAACAAAAGTTATCTTAAGATACAAAATGTACACGAATGGATTCGACTCTGTTACAGCTGAGTTGCTAAATGAGCCGAATATAAAATAAACTGATGGGATAAAAAAACAATTTGGTATCTTCACTAAGTTTTTTGTTGATTTATCATTTTAAGAGACATATCATGATTAATTTCGCGTGAATTACAACAAATTTGCAATTTGGATATCATTCCTAGTTCACAATAAGCTGCGGAATGTTGACATTTGTGGCTCGATTGGTACGGTTATTGAAAAACCAATGAATTTCCATCAGCTATTTTTGTAATAGTTAATAAATCAATTATTAATACATTCAAAATAGCCGAACTTGTCGGTATAAGTAAGAAACATGAGTATCAACATTAGACCATAAAAATAAGAAATTACCGAATCATACTCAAAAATAGTATTTCATATTAAAACAACCTTTATATTTCAAAACACTGGCCTCAACTGACTTTCCCAATCCTCTTCTGAACCTACAATTCCTTAAGATATCAAATTTTCTCATTGAATTTAAGGTTCGAGGTTGCGTTACTTTCTGTGTATTAAAGATAGAAATTGCGTATATTTCGATTGTGCTTGGCTGCTGCATTATTTTGAACTATTCGATAATTTGTATGCGAATGAATCAAAATTCGTTAAACAAAACGAAACAAACAAAACAAATTATAATGATAGTTGCTTTGTTATCTCTCACCCATTCTTCTTACCATTATAGATGTTAATATTTTCAATATATCATTCGCTTTTATCCATTTGAACAGCCATTTAGAACATTGTAAATGGAGGATTCTGGGAGTGGGCACACGATCAATTGCTTAGCGGGCACGCATCCATTTACTCGCCCTCTGTCATAGATGCAAACAAAGGGAACCTGAATACCTGAATAGCAATATTTTTTTTTCCGTGTCTATAGAGGAATCATTGCATGGTCAGAGCGATTTACACGTTACTGATCCGCTGTGATACAAAGTTGAAATGATTAGTACCCGTTGAACAAATTTTATCTGTCAAAAAGGGTCAAATATTTGGCTACGATCAAACAATGTATGAACACCCTTAGTCATTTTATGAGGTTATGTATATCTAAGGTATAGGTATAGTAACGACCAGACGAATTGACCATTTCAACGTTGATTACTTTGCACAAACAACAACTATATATTTTTTTATCGTCCAAGTTAATGGAAGGTCTTACCAACACATATACATTCTGTCAAATGTATACCGGGAATCCAATTTTCGAAACACATTGTCTTCTGTTCACGCAGCGAATTCGTTTTTATGTTTTCAATGCTGTCAAAACGGCTCCTACGAAGCGGTAAGTTTTTAAAATAGGAAAAAAGTCACATATTTGGGGAGTTATTGTACGTTGGATGAACATGAGATCAAAATTTGATCGCTCAAGCATGTTTTCAGCCACTTGATTGAAATGAAATTTTTGAAAAATATATTGAGCTCTTTTGACACTAGTCGTGCTGCGACTGTCCTCATGCCCGAAACATTACCCAAAATATGACGAACGGACTCGTGAGAGCTATTTAACTTACGGGCTAGCTTTCTCAAACTTAAATGGCGATTTTTGGTCACTATTCCATTTATTCTGTCGATGTTTTCATCAGTTTAAAGCCCCTTGACGTGGCAAAACGTTCATCTCTTTTTGGACGTCTTTGGATGCTTTATACCATTCATACACCCGTGTTTCCGTCATAGCTGTCACCTGCAATATTTCCAATTATGCAACATGATATCTTCGATCAATAGAACAATCCATAAAAATTGCCGAGCAAAACAAAGTTAACTTGTTCCTAATAAAGCTATATACAAATTGAATGACAGATCGCGGTCGAAATTGACATTAAGATCATTTACAGTAGTACCATTTTAAAAAAAAAATTAAAATGTTCAGCGGGAAGATTTAGGATTACAAATCCCCGGTATGTATTTGACAGAATAGACTCAAAAAATGAACCATTGAAACATTATCGTATATCGATGACGAAAGCGTTGTTTATCCCAAGGCGCGTAGAAGTATATCCTAAGGTGGGCCAACTTGCTAAAACCACTCTTCAGCCATCTTGGAAGTCTACTGTGTTTTGTTTGTAAACAAAACACAATACGCTAGTGCCGAAGCTCGCTCCTGATCAGTCTGTCTCTTTCACGCTTCAAGGAAATAATTCCCCTTCTGCTTTCTTCCGTACTGTTTTCATATACCGCTCCCCTAACCAACTTAGTGACGAAACGGCCTCACCTAGTACCATAGACCCGTCTTGGTTTATCCAATTGTAACGCTCTACCTTAATTTTTGTGAAAATTTCAAAGTCACCGGATGCCGAATCAGATGAATATCGCGACCGAAATTGAATTTAACTGAATTTAAGACAAAACCATTCACACACGATCAGGGACTTGGGGCTCGTGAAATTGATGTTAGTTATGATACAACGTTTCTCAGCCTTCCTAAAAACATTTAAGTTGATGGAAAACTCTTGCTTACCAAAGGCAAGAGTGCTCGTTTCTGATGTATTTTAACCAAGTTTCGCGTAGAACTCAATAATTGCTCCTTGTTTCATGTCAATCAATAAACAAAAACGAAAACATAATCATTTGTCTGTCAATCAAAACAAAATAATAAAATAAATAAAATAATAAAACTATTAAACTATTAATAACTATTAATAATAAAAACTATTAAACAACTTTTGGCATTTTCTTTTTATTCATACTTCGAGCCCAAGCCCGTATGCTCGCACCTTCCTCTTTACCCCGTCCATAAGGTTCTGTACAACGTCAGGTTGTAGTTTTCTTTGAACAGAAATCCATTTTCTCTTGAAGTCCGCCTCCGATTTGATAACTTTTTGGTTCTTCCGGAGGGCCTGCTTCATAATCGCCCAATATTTCTCTATTGGGCGAAGCTCCGGCGCGTTGGGCGGGTTAATTTCCTTTGGCACGAAGGTGACCCCGTTGGCTTCGTACCACTCCAACACGTCCTTTGAGTAGTGGCACGAAGCGAGATCCGGCCAGAAGTTGGTCGGGCCCTCGTGCTGCTTCAATAGTGGTAGTAAGCGCTTCTGTAGGCACTCCTTAAGGTAAACCTGCCCGTTTACCGTGCCGGTCATCACGAAGGGGGCGCTCCGCTTTCCGCAAGAGCAGATCGCTTGCCACACCATGTACTTTTTGGCAAACTTGGATAGTTTCTGCTTGCGAATCTCCTCCGGAACGCTGAATTTGTCCTCTGCGGAGAAGAACAACAGTCCCGGCAGCTGACGAAAGTCCGCTTTGACGTAGGTTTCGTCGTCCATTACCAGGCAATGCGGCTTCGTCAGCATTTCGATGTACAGCTTCCGAGCTCGTGTCTTCCCCACCATGTTTTGCCTTTCGTCGCGGTTAGGAGCCTTCTGAACCTTGTATATACGCAGGCCCTCCCGCTGCTTGGTCCGCTGGACGAATGATCTCGACAAATTCAGCTTATTGGCGACATCCCGGACCGAACTTCTCGGATCACGTCTAAACTGCTTAACTACGCGCTTGTGATCTTTTTCACTGACGGAGCATCCATTTTTGCCGTTCTTCACCTTCCGGTCGATGGTTAGGTTCTCGAAGTATCGTTTTAGTACTCTGCTGACCGTGGATTGGACGATTCCCAGCATCTTACCGATGTCCCGATGTGACAATCCGGATTCTCGAAATGAGTGCGCAGGATTAATTCACGACGCTCTTTTTCGTTCGACGACATTTTTCCAAATTTACGAAAAGTTGACAGTGAAGCATGGCCAACGTGATCTATACACTCTTATCTGATTATAAGCGAAAGCTGAAGATATAATTCCTAGAAATTAAATTTCTACAGCGTTTTTTCCATGATGCAATTTGATGTGACACACCCTTTATATGGCGAATCGTAAAATTATTCACGACTCATCTCGACTCAAATCACTGAGTCGAGCGAAATATTCCGTATTCCTGAAGACGAACTGGAACTTTTCGATGACAAAAGATTCACCATGTTATGTTTCGGTGACTGGAATGACTTCAATCATTTTTAAAGATATAAACAAGTATAACAGACGTGAAGACATATCTTCAATTCGAAAGATAAAAACAAAAACGGACCAAACAATTTCTAAATTAACAATTGAGACTCTTTTCTCAGTGCAGACATCAGAAAATCATAGCAAAAACATGTTTTATTTTTTTTCCTTTCATCGATATATTTTTTCTTTCAGAATATGGTTTTATCACTCAGATATTTCGTTATTACGGAAAATTTTTGAACAATCAAATTATCCATTCAATCTTTGGTTTATGATGAAAATGTTCATATCTATATGATTTTAATTGTTTTATTTACAGTTGTGAAATACAGCAATATCGTTTTTTTGCAATTATGGCAATAAACTTCGAAACATCTAGATAGAAGAATTGTAGCGCATTGTAATAATTAGAATTAACGATTTTCGTAGAACGTGATTGTAAAGACACTTTTCGTGTATTTGAAATAACCCACCGGTTTCCGGGGATATGAAATCCAATGATTACATTTGATTGTGTAGTTTTGTATACATTAATCCCTTTTTTTATTTGCATTGATTGCTTCAGTTTGAGACGTACATTGTTTAGACAGTTCTGGCTAAGCCACTTAAAGTTTTCTGAAGACAAACGTGGAACGAGGTGGTGCCGATATTCCAAATCAACGAAATTAACCAATACATCAAAGAAAACTTTAGTTTTTTTTTATCTGTATTATAGTGACTTTCAACTCATTAGGCTGGTTCGTCACTCTTACTTCCGTTCTTGGAAGAATGTCGGGAGTGAGAATTGAACTCTTGACCTTTAGCGTGAGAGGCAGGGATGTTACCACTACGCCAGATCGCCTCCTCAGCAAACTTTAGTCAATTCGAACGAACCACGTACCCCTAAAATCACATTGATAAAGCAGAAAATTCTATCTTATCCTAGAATTTTCCTTACCTACAAAAAGGAGAGGAAAGCGGAAATTTTTTTTGACGTGGGACTACGTCTAACCTGAATTAAAATGGGGGGTTAAATGAAAATCTAACCACAGAACATGCAGGAAAAAATGAAAGATTCCGAATGTTTATAAATCGAACATTTCTTACTGGATCGGAAAGATGTTTGCATCAATTGATAGGAAATATTTCTACGCATCTATCGCAACTAACAAAATGTTATTTTTCATTAGATAAACAATTGAATAACTGTAAAATTTTAGGCGTTATCTAAACACCCTAACTGCCTCGTTTTGATTGGCCCGATCTACGCTTTCCCTAACACAGACATCAAAACCAAGCAGCGATAGAGAAATCGGCATTGCAAACACATGAAAGTAGGGTGAGCTTTTGTTCCCACCGAAATGTGTTCCCTAACAGAGATTTCTAAACCAAGGTGCCTGGAGGAAATCGGCATTTCAAATTCATGCAAGTCGGGGATACTTTTGTTCCGACTGAAATGTGTTTCCCTAACAAAGACTTCAAATCCATAGAGCGTGGAGAAATCGGCATTGCGAATTCATACAAGTCGGGGGTATTTTTGTTCCGATTGAAATGTGTTTCCCTAACACAGGCTTCAAAACCAAGGTTTCTGGGGAAATCGGCTCTGCAAATAAATGCAAACTGCGAGTACTTTTGTCCTCGCTTGCCTTTGTGCAGACTGAAATATGTCTATCCTAACACGATCTTCTAAATTTAGAAACCTGGGAAAATCGTGCAGACACTAGAAGCGAATGAACTTTCCAATTTCAAGCAAATTCGCGAAGTACGTACACTTGAGAGATGTAAACTTTAGAGGGAAATGTAAAATAAAATAATCGTTTGATGATTTTTTGGGCCTTTATTAGAAAGATTTCAGCCTTAGGCTGGTTCATCAAACGTTTGATAATTCTTCCGTACATATATTTTGTTCTAGGCATCATACCAAACGTAAAAGGTCTATCATTAAATCTACTTGTAACGAAGAACAATCTATCACAATGCATGAATTGACTTTACATGGCATTTGTTCAATCTGTTTACTCACAAAGCAAATTTATTGAATTCAATTGAATTTGGAAACTGTTTCATTCAATCAAGAATTTAATCAATACAAACGAATGATTTCTAAGCTAAGGTAGTCCCACGTTAACCTTGCGGTTATATCATAGATATAACCCACCCATTTTTTACATTTTCATTCGTTAAATTATTTACTCATTTATGTTATAACATATACTTTAAGCCAGAAAGTTCATTTTCGGTCTTCTAACTAGATTGAGGCTTAACGAGTTAAATTAAATCATTGATTAATCGAACGACGAGGTACTGGTTTCACCGGGAGATAATTATGGGAATAAAAATACTGTGAAAGTGTTATGAGAAGTCTTGTATAATCGACTTTCTCATCATTTTGATCATTCTATGTCTCAAGAAATTTATTATTTTAGATAGAATCTCCATCTTTTCAACTAATCTCAATATAATAAATATATAGGTTCACGTATTATTTTTTAATAATCCTATTTCGTCATTATTGCAGACAACTTGAATGTCGCCACAAACCCCATCAATAAAATGACTCATCGATTATCTACCATCGCATGATATCAAAACCTGGCAGCATCCGTAAACAGACGATCTCTTCAAACAGGAGGCACTCCTTCTCCCTGCAGTGAATAACGATGTCGCTTTCGATTAGCAAGCTGAAAAACATCCTCCACACATCGCCGACAGATGGTGCCACAACCACGCAGCAGCAGCGCAAAGCGAACAAAGCCAACAACAACGAGCGGCTGGAACCCGAGGTTGGCTTCAAGCTAACGCTCGATCCAGGTTCGTGCGCTGACTACGACGAAGGTGAAGTTGTAGAAGGCGGCTCTCGAAAAAGTCAGCCGCCCCAGACGAACGAAAGTTCAGCGGCTGCAATACCCGAGCTTCAAGTGCATCTAGTCGGAGCACGCCATCTGCCGACCAGTTTTGGACTGAAAAGTGTCGAAGGATATATGATTAAAATCAAACTGTTCCCCGGAGCGGCAAAGTTTGATTCCTCCATACAGACCACTTCGTGGCCAACCTTCGGGGAGACGTTTCGATTTCCGTTGGCTGCTAGTCATAAGTGAGTGTTTTGAATAAAGGCGAAAAATTAAGCTCAGTTTCTAATCAATTTATATCGTCCTTTAGATCATCGTTTCGAGTGAAGAAAAATCAACCGAAAGTGAAACCAGATGAAACGGTGCCTGAGAAACTTTTCAACGGAAATTTTGTTGTTTTTACAGTATTTGCTCTCTTGGAGTTACCACCAGGGGTACGTACTACAAGCTTATTTTTGCCTACAAACAATTTCAATTGTTATAATTTTCCCACAGTATACATCGACACTGAAGAATAAAACGATGACCTTCATTCGGCAAGGCAGCCAACGGTTGAAGGATAAACCAGTGATTGGAAAGCTAGTCAAGGACGTGGATCCACCAGATGCCAAAAATGGGAATTTTGACCAGAAGCATAATCTGAAAAAGCTAACAACAAGCGAGAGCCAGCGAAATATAGGATCGGTCACGTACTTTTTGGAACCGAAAGCATTCAATGAAATGTGTCGGGGTAGATTGTTCACGACGGAGGAGATGTGGTTGCCCATCAAGGACATCACCATGACGCAACCGGCCGAAACGAGAATGCAGATTTTCCAGAGTCCGAAAGGTCAAGTTGAAGTAACACTGCAGCTGTGCGACTACACGGAAGTGAACTTCGACAGTAGTAACCCATCGCAGGAGGATCTGTCGTTCAACATTGATGGTCCATATTCCCCAACCTCATCAACATCATCTTCTTCCGCGTCGAGCCCGTTATCGCGGTTTAAGAAGCAACCCTCCTGCGGATCTCCAGTGCCAAACTCAATCTCCCACAAAAATCGATTCAGTTTCGATAATGTTAAGAAACTGGTCAAAAGTGTCAAAAACAAAGACAAAAATCACAAAGGTCTGTGTTTAAAAATTTACACATCAAAAATTCGCTGTGGTATTAAAGTTAAGGAAGAATTCGAGGAGGTTAGTGAGAAGATCTATCTGAAAACAACCGTTTTGGAGCATGAAATTTTATCAGCTTCCTGGAAATCGGAACCATTCCGACCGACACTTTCGGCCCGATGGAACCCCGAGGACTGTACGATTGTGATGCCATTAAGTGACGAAAGCTGTTTGGAATATGTTTCCATTAGGGTCGCGATGGCAGCAAAGAACAAGGTGGGCAAGAAAGTGTATCTTGGTCAGGTGTTCCTCGGCCCAAATGCACCAACCTCAAACCCAATCAAACAGGACCAATGGCGGAAGATGATCGCTTACAAAGGGTCGCCCATCTCCATCTGGCACAATTTTGAGTAATCTGAATACGAGTGCTGAATATTGACGCATTTTAAACTAATTTTTTAATCACAAAGCATGGATCGATAGTATAAACTTGCTGTGTCATATAGTTTTACAACATTACTACATATTTATACACCTATTTATGTATCTGCGATTTGAATATCTATTAAATACATCAATATTGCAAATCTGTGCAACAGATCTTTGAACCTCATATTATATTTGAAAGAAATATCATAATAGTTTTGATTTTCTCTTCACAATTGTATCGTTGCAAAACCGGCCACCTCCAAGAATAAAAATTTTACTGGAAAGACGATTTTCTGTAGCATCATGCTACAGGTTTTGCAGCACATCATGATTTTCGAACGCGTGTTTTATAGGGAACTAGCTGACCCGGCTTCGTCCCGCCCAAAATTGATTTTTCGTTATCACATCCACGTTTTCTTACTAAGCGCACGTTCATGGGTCCAATCGCAAAACTGTTCGTTGATTAATCTTCTAATCAACCCTTTAAATTTATTTTTTATTATAAAATTTCAGTATTTCTACCAAAACTCGACATTATAATATCAGATTATTTTCAGACACGATTCTCGTGCAAGATTTGTCCGTTACATGGAATAAATGAAAAAATATGATACAATGACGACAGGCCTAAATCGGACAATTCCTTTCTCGAGTTTGCTCTTATCAACACTGTGGTACCTAAGTAGGGCCCTGCGGGATTAAACATACAAACCTTAGTACTGCCCTGACCGAAGATAGGTTCGACAGTTTAGATTGGAAGTGAAGAGGATAAACGTACCCGATAAGCGTGTAATAAATGAGTAATTATTTCTTGGTAATACCTGAGTATTTATTTATTGGATATCAAATACCACAAACACATCCGGCGATCCATTTTTATTTATATGGATAGAAGACGATATTGGAGTGCGTTTTATCACATTAAAATCCATTTCCACTTTCGAACGAAGATCAATTTCGTTACCGCAAACATCAAATGGACTAACAACGCTTGTCAATATGTAATTGTAGAACACATGCGAATTGAATTTTTCGAATTTTCCCATTTTCCTTCAGAATTTTCCGAAAATTTTCAATTGTCATATGGAATATGTTTGATTGAAATATGTGCATTATTTTTATGACCCCCTCTTCTTTCCAGAGGAGGAAGGGGTGTCATACCATCATAGAAACATTTCTCGTACACAAAAACCCTCACATCTCAAATTTGGCTCCATTTGCTTGATCAGTTCTCGAGTTATGCAGAAGTTTGTGTTTCATTTGTATGGCAGCCTCCCTTTAGGCTAGGCGCAAATTGAGAAGCGTTTAGCGCTCGTAAGCGAACGCGAGACTACCAACCCGACTCATACGTGCCACAAACGTAGCGTGGTGGAGCGCATATTGAGTCGCAGTTTGGTGTAAATAACATGCCACTCGCATACAATGACTGATTAACACAGAGTTGCGCGATATATTTATTTACTAACACAATCACCCGACCAGTACAGTCATACAGTGTCAAACCCACGGCGCAATATGATTGTTCACCAACACAACTACCACAATCGGCATGACCAGCACGAGAAACTGTGGTTCAGCCACAGCGTCGCGCGAGTCGTGTCTCACGAGCGCTCCACCATCTCGCATCATCTGGCCAATTTGCGCCGTTCTATATGTTTTTATCAGCCACAAAAACAGGCGCTATATCGCGCCAAGTTACTCGCGCTATATGCGTCTCAATTTGCGCCTTGCCTTAGACAGGAGGAGGTATATGGAACTACCATAGAAACGTTTCGTGTCCCCTAAAACATCTATATGCTATGTTTGATTCCATTTGTTTGATTAGTTCTCGAGTTGTTCAGCGATTCCGTGTTCGTGAATTCCGTGAGGGTTATTTTACGGAAATTCCTTTATTATTTTAACTCAGGCAGAAGCGTTTAGCTTACCTGTGTTATGATGAGAGTTGCTAGAGAAGAAAGCGGAAAAGTCTTAGACACGGATGTTAATGTGGTATGCGGAAAAGTGGTTATGCTTGTTTGGGATTTTAGGAATGCGGAATTGGGTCGCGATGATTTTAGCGAAGAATTGGGTTGAAGTTAGCCTGTATGCTACAAGGGGAGAAGTGTCTATTCACCATAGAAACGTTTCGTGTCCCCTAAAACCTTTGCCTGCCAAATTTGGTTTCATTAATTCTCGAGTAATGCAGAAATTTGTGTTTCATTTGTATGGCATTTCGTTCATTTTTGTTGTTGTTTGAACACACGTGCTGTACTATCTTGACAATGCATGCGTTTAGGCCTGGTAATAGCAAAGGCTGCGTCGGCGTTGCTTATGATAAAAAAATCTTTCGTCTGCAGTGATGTCAGGGCAAAAGTACTTATGAAATCATAAATATAGTTGACGTGTACAAGTTATTGGGCCTGATCACGAACATCACAGCCACGTACGCTTTCAGGTCACTTACACTTCACTTGATCTTTTTGTGTCTATCGTCATTGTCACGGACATTTGCGTGTAAAAATAAACTCCGTGAAGTGAAGGAGTTCATTCCCGTTTATAAGAGACATTTCAGTTGCATAATTCCGTGCGTTTGAAGTCAAAAGCTGGTTGAAAGACGAGGAGGAATGCCTGGTTGCTCGTAAAAAATGTATTTGTTTAACATGTGGGAATGTAATTTTATATTCACTTTCTATAAATTACTCTAGAGATAAAACATGACTATTATGTATAATAATTACCATCTCGCATATTCTTCTTCTTTGCTCTGTCTTACTCGTTTGAATAGTGAGAAGTATTTAGTATAAGTCAAGGTTAGAATTATTTTGTAAGCACCCACAATTTTGTTGAATAATCAACCCTATTCTGTATCCCGACGGATTTCCATTTCGTTCGAAACTGTTATTTCGATCGAGTTATGACTCTGCGTGAGAGTTGGGTGTTACAAAAGTTGCACGATTCCCAAGTGCATTTAATGTGGTTCCCACTGTTTTTATTTGCTTTACATCATTAAAGTTTGTGTGCAAAGGGGAGGTCCGACTCTACTCCCAGTAGCTTCGCTTCGACTAAAGCTGCTTCGGCAGTCGCCGCCAACAAAAAAATACTTGACTAGAAAATGAATTGACTAGCGCTGACTAGCGAGGATGACTGGTGAACTAGTCCGGTCAGTGGTTATTTTAACTGACTCGACTAATGAATACAAATCTGCCTCTTCATTCAACTGACTTCAATCCACATTTCCATTTCCCCCTGATACTAATTTTGTACCCGCATACGCATGTCCATATCGAGAGGAACGAAAACTTGATTCCTGATGCAAAAAAGTAGTTACCCCATCAATGGGCGGTTTTTTTCTACCCATCGTGAACTCAAACAAACGAACTTAGACATTTATCAAGTATGCTAGAAAGGTCCTCGCATTAGTGTTAGTTAGTATTAGGCATGCAAAATAGCGCACACACACTGCACACTATTTTATACGTGTGAGTAGTTTTCGTTTACTCTACAAAAAAATCTAGCTCACCTGTAGCGTTTGTCAAACCACGGTGAACTCAAACATCGATGCATGCAAGCGTGCATGGGAGAGAGAGAGAGGAACGAATTCGTTTTGGGGGAAGTCACTTCTTCAATATCTTCCCGAGGAACCGTATTTCAATGCTGATTTCGATGCTCTCTTGGTCACCTTCTCTTCTCCTTCTGATCGATCGGCTTTTCTGCGCTTAAAACAAACTGATTGCATTTCAGGTCAGGTCAGGCAAGGTAATGAATCCCTCGATCCCTCGCCGTTCAGCTCGTTCAGTAACGATGTTGTCTTGTCGATGTCCTCAGGCGTCGTGCACAAATTACGTAACGCTAAAAATCCGGATCTTGAACCACCTCCCCCCCCCCTTACGTAACGGAATTTCATATCTCTAATAAACAGAAAGTAACGCAACATCTACCCCCTCCCCCCTTATCGCGTTACGTAATTTGTGCACGACGCCTCACGAAAAATGAATTGGTTTCACCACCAGAATATCATTTAAGTATGCTTTTCGTGCGTGAATGAATCGAGAGAAGGTGTGGTTTACGATGGCAATTTGGAAGGCAAACTAGAGGAGAATGAACTCTCTGAGTATGAAAATTTCGGCGACTGAGCAATAATCGATTGAAAATTATATAATTTTCGCGATACGAAACATTTTCTGTTTTTCATGTTAAGCATCCAATATTGGATACGAAAATATCCTACTGATGGGAAAGAATAATCTTCCGAAGCTTTCCAGCTAATTACACTTGATTGAAAAATTACGAAATCAAATGTATTTGGTCGTTGTGTTATATGGTTAGAAAACATTAAAATAAACTCTTTCGCATGAATGTATTTTTCAATTCCTAGGGAACTGGCAGATTGTTTTTCAGCAACGATTAGATCTTTCCGGAATTTTCTCGATGCTGTATGGCATCCAAACGAAAATTCTCGTTTCAGTTTGGCCTGCAAAAAACTTTTCTGAACTCTAATCCATCAAATTTGGAGCCCTAAAAAGGCCGTTGATTATATGCTAAGCTAATATAGCACCCTCCCCTTGGATTCGACGGGCCAGCTGAATGTCCTTGGGCATGCTGTGACGCGTTTTGCGTGGATAGCACACAAATTTGTATCTTCGAATAAGCCTCCTGCAGCGTCATAACTGCGGAACTTTGGGAGCGCAAGTCGGTTTTGAAGTCCTGAGCAATTTCACGAACCAAATGCTGCAAAGGTAGCTTGCGGATCAGCAATTCGGTCGACTTCCGATAGCGATGAATTTCACGCAAAGTTCCCGGTCGATAGCGATGTGGCTTCCTCACCTATCCTGCGGCTGGTGCGCTTATACGAGCTGCTTTCGTGTGCCTTAACACCGAAAGACTAACGAGCTGTCTGCTTGGTCCCAAACAAACGAGTCGTCACGGTGCGAGAGTAGAGTAAGAAATGAACGAAAGCAAAGGAAGCGTCATTTTATAAACCATAAAAGTATAGAATCTAAACCCCACCCTTATTATATTCGATGCTTACCCTGAGAGAGAAACGAATAACATCGAAGTAAGTATACAGTAATGTATTTGAATCCGGACACTTTGCGTTACATTTAATACCATACCGCAGCCACAACATTTTCTGCATGTTGAATTAATGCAATTGATTAGTAACTATCATGAAACTACCAGTAACTATATTAGTAGCTATTATTCGCATAAATTCAACATGAAAAAAATGTTATGGCTGTGGTATGATATTGAATTAATGCAAAGTGTCCGGATTCAAAAGCATTACTGTAAAAAAGAGTTAACTCGACTGAAAATTTTTCGGTTCGGCCTGCAAAAACGAAATTAAGAGCCCCCGCAGACTGCAGACTGACATGTCGACCGATAGTTCGGTCGGCTTCTTAATCAGTACGGAGAGGTATGCATGTGCGCACATTACGCCGATTCAGTTGGGTCGGTTTTCCCACCAGAAGGCCGATCCGACCCAACTGTCGGCTGAAGAAAAGTCTGTAGTGTGCGGGGGCTCTAATTGAAGTGTACAGCATAATGCATAGACGTAAGTATGAGCTTCCCCATCTCACATTCCAATAAGATTAATGGGTTTCCAAGTGGGCGCGCTACATACGGATACGAATGATTTCAACAACCTGTTTTCGAAGCTATCATTAAGCTATTGAAACAATTTTTCGACTCAATAAATAGCAATCATATAACTCTTGGACATTTTATCTTTTGTATGAAATTATTATCATACTGTTCCGTTGATCCGAAGCAGAATGAATCACGCTTAAAGAAGGAATGGATTTTTTCTTGGAATTTACTCAGCAAAAATAATGCCCTTTCCCAACAATTGAAAACGACAAACGGTAAACAGTTTCATCAAAATGATTTCTTCGATATGGGGATATATTCACTACATCATGTCATATATTTCATATTCTTCATTATGATATCCATATCCATGGCACCTATCGGTATCGAATTATCATCGACACCACGATTTTCGCTAAATGCTCCTTTCAGTTCGGCCTGTAAAAAACTTTTCTGAACTCTAATCCATCAAATTGGGAGCCCTGAAAAGGGCCGTTGATTATATGATTAGCTAATATAGCATGCTCTCCTCGGATACGATGGGCCAGCTGGATGTCCTTGGGCATGATGTGACGCGTTTTGCATGGATAGCACACAAATTGGTATCTTCGAATAAGCCTCCTGCAGCGTCATAACTGCGGAACTTTGGAAGCGCAAGTCGGTTTTGAAGACCTGAGCATTTCCACGATCCAAATGCTGCAAAGGTAGCTGCGGATCAGCAATTCGGTCGACTTCTGATAGCGACGAATTTCACGCAAAGTTCCCGGTCGATAGCGATGTGGCTTCCTCACCTATCCTGCTGCTGGTGCGCTTATCCGAGCTGCTTTCATGTGCCTTACCACCGAAAGACTAACGAGCTGTCTGCGAAAGACTAACGAGCTCCAGTCCTCACGGTGCGAGAGTAGAGTAAGAAATGAACGAAAGCAAGGGAAGTGTCATTTTATAAAACATAAAAGTATCGAATGTAAACCCCACCCTCTTTATTATATAAGCTTACTGTATACTTACGAATATAATAAGGGTGGGGTTTAGATTCTATACTTTTATGGTTTATAAAATGACGCTTCCTTTGCTTTCGTTCATTTCTTACTCTACTCTCGCACCGTGAGGACTCGAGCTCGTTAGTCTTTCGCAGACAGCTCGTTAGTCTTTCGGTGGTAAGGCACATGAAAGCAGCTCGGATAAGCGCACCAGCAGCAGGATAGGTGAAGAAGCCACATCGCTATCGACCGGGAACTTTGCGTGAAATTCATCGCTATCAGAAGTCGACCGAATTGGTGATCCGCAGCTACCTTTGCAGCATTTGGATCGTGGAATTGCCCAGGACTTCAAAACCGACTTGCGCTTCCAAAGTTCCGCAGTTATGACGCTGCAGGAGGCTTATTCGAAGATACCAATTTGTGTGTTATCCATGCAAAACGCGTCACATCATGCCCAAGGACATCCAGCTGGCCATCGTATCCGAGGAGAGCATGCTATATTAGCTTAGCATATAATCAACGGCTCTTTTCAGGGCTCCCAATTTGATGGATTAGAGTTCAGAAAAGATTTTTACAGGCCGAACTGAAAGGAGCATTTAGCGAAAATCGTGGTGTCGATGATAATTCGATACCGATAGGTGCCATGGATATGGATTTCATAATGAAGAATATGAAATATATGACATGATGTAGTGAATATATCCGAAGAAATCACTTTGGTGAAACTGCATTATAAAATTATTTGTGTATGAATGCCGCAATCGATAGTCGACTCTAATTTGCGCTGGGTAATTTCCTCGGAGGACTCTATTCCTCCTTTGAGCATTAAGAAACTCTTTCTGGTAAAACGAAGTGGTATGAATCACATTATTTGAATGATAGAATGAAGAAGTTTTCTGCCAATTTCCTTCAACCTCCAAACATATCTTTCTCCCGTTTGACGTTTTCGCGTTCGCTAATCCTTTCTCACAACACCCATTTCTCGTTTAAGAAATTGTTGAGTAAACATTGTTTGCCAGTGCGCGTAGAGCGGGAATTCCTAAAGATTCATTGCACCTCTAATAAATTGCAGAAAGACGTGGTCTTACTTTGATCGCACTTGATTGAAAAAATCCAAAACGAAATGTATTTGGTCGCAGCATTATATGAGTATAAAGAAAATAATCGCTCGAAAATGACTTGATTTTCGCGATGATGTTTCACGTTTTTCATGTTATGCATTCAATATTGGATACGAAAGTTTTCCACTGATGGGAAAAAAAATATTCCTAATAAGCTTTCCTATTAATTGCGATTGATTGAAAAATCACAAAACCAAATGTATTTGGTTGCAGTGTTATATGGATAGAAAACATTAAAATAAACTCTTTCGCATGAATGTATTTTTCAATTCCCAGGGGAACTGGCAGATTATTTTTCAGCAACGATGATAGCAACGAGAATTCCGCGCGTGTATATGTGTATGTGGCGGCCGATGTTTCAAGCGGAACCGTGGCATCACTCTCCTCCTGATGGATTCCCTTCTGGCCTTAGGTGCACATACAGGCTCTTGGTGACACCGTTCATTAGCGCTTTCATGATAAACGAAAATAGCTTCACAACACAGCGACAACATGCTCCAATCGCTGTTCAATCATAACTGAGGGGGTTTACGAGCGGCGCTCGCTTATATACCGATTGGTGATTGCAATAGCCTGTTTTGAAAGCAATTTTCAGACTATTCAACAAGTTTTTGGATGAAAAAGTAACAAGTATATGACGCGTAGACCTTTTATCTTTCGAATGAAGTGTTTATCATACCATTTCGTTCAGTTGTTTAAGAGCTATTAACGCTCAAAATCTCGGTCTCCGGCGTAACGCTTTCATTTTCGAAACTTTGGTTTTACACCTCGGTATAGAAATGAAAGACGTAGTCCTACGTCAAAAACTAATGAGCCGTCCGTCTCCGTCAATTATTCTTTTCTACAAATCTTGCCGGTCGTTTTCGTTGAACGTATGCTGACGGGTCGTTACGTTGCCGGTGTATGTGAGTGTTTTCATATGAATTGCATGGTAGAATAACTGACGTAACGGAACGTGACGGGACGTGATCGGGACGTGGATGTTGTATGTGAATCGCACTTAATCGTATCGAATAACAAACTGCTGAAAACTATTCGATTAGCTGATGAACGATTAATTTCAAAAATCGGGGATCACTAGGTATAAATTAAACAGCAGGGTTGGCAGAAATACTACTGTTCCATGTAAAACTGCACACTGAGGGAAATAATTAGTAAATGTAACGATTTTTTTGTAAATGCCACCGATCTATAATCATTTGCTACCATACGTATAAACATATATGTCAAGCAGAACCATGATGTGTAAGCCCCAGGCCCCGGTCAAGAGGATATGATCCGCGAGTCAAGATGTGTCGCAAATTTAGCTGTCATTGCCAAACTATCAAACTTCTCGGTGAGCTCAAGGCAGATCGACATAACAATGTGCGCCCATTCGGTAATCATATTTAGCTCGAATTAATCGTCAAATTCGCTAAAATTTAAAGAAGGCAGTTTTTTTATATCCAAAATATATGTTTTATTAAGGCTCATATGGCGTCAGCCTAACGGGGCCGGGAGTTCAATATTTTGACAATGTTTGCTTAGATTATGTTAGTAATATGTAACCGATTACTCGCGGTTGACTCGAGGTTAGTATTACAAGTGTTCTCATAATTGGTATGTCGCAGTCTTCGATGCTCTGTACGTGTGCCCGACACGGGATACTTCCTATTGGGATGCAGCTGACCATTAATCAGCAACGCCCCTCTAGTCTGTACCCCATATCTAGCGTGGTGCGTCTTTCTCGACTCGAGGAATCCAGGATAGAATGGTCACTAGCCGGCGCAAACATCAGCTCGTGTAGAGTTGTCATGAGCGGTACAACCTTTGGCTCTTGTTGAATAATCAGTGGACTGCACAACCTTCGGCCCTTGCATCTGTAAAGAGTGTGTGTATGTATTGCCGCGACTAAGTAAAAGTTTATCGATCGGATAGGAGGGATATGAAACGGGGACACAACGAAGGAAACATCATTAAACGTTGACATCGGCGTTTCTGAGGAACAGGTATAGATGAAGCAGAAGATCAGGATCCCGGCTACCTAAGATATCCCGGACGGGGATATCCGATTGTCTGCCTTGTGCTCTCAGTGCTCTAGAGAGCTGAGAGCGAGCAGCATGGAACCGGATACACGACCAGACAACATGCTCGATGTCGTGGTAGCCATCGCCCGAGGGGCACGCACTACCATACGCTTGCTGCCTAGTAATGACATTATAGGTTATTATTTATAGTAATTTTATAATTATTGAGTAGATGGTGAATATTTGAAATATTTTTAGTATTTAATAGGTAATTCCAGTACAGAAAGAGGAACCAACCAATAATGATAATATATAATTGAATCAATATGATAATTACAATAATTAATATTTTATTGTGGTATTTATGGAATTGAATGGAGTAGTTATCAATAATTAAAGTATTCTGAGAAATATTCAAAATACTCTCTGATTTCAACTAGAGAAGGATGCTGGTAAATTAACCCTCTAACGCTCACGACTTTTTATGATGATTTGGATGGCAAAATAGCTTGTGTATGAAAAATGCTTCAATAACAACATCGTAGCCGTTTAATTTTTTTATTGTTTTAAATTGTGTTTGACTGTAAACATAGAGTAAGGCTCGAGGTAAAACTAAAACGAAAGAGTGAGCGCTCATTTTTACTTAATGTTGTAAATCAATAGTTTTACAGTTAGTACTTCAAATTACAATTTTAAAATATTTCGCAATTTAGTGAGAGTTGGAACCTCCGAGGGAACCTTGAAGAAATGATGCTCTACACACACCATGGGCGTTAAACCTTGCAGGTTAAACCTTGAAATAATTTTGTTTATCAAGATTCGTTTTCGGTAAACCAACGAAATATAAGAATAATGCACTGTTAAAAATATGGTAGGTTGGATATGGTTGACTAAAGAATATTTGAGTACACTTTAATCTGCCGTTCTATGCATGGTTATCCCAGCGTGCATAAGGTTTGTGTAGAACATGGGACAACCATCGGTAGAACGGCAGTAATCTTGGGTACAATTTATTAATGAATAAACAATTTTTAAATATGTACTACCGAAATTATTACACAAGTCTTAGTGTAGCAATTACCGAATATTCTATAAAGTTTATATTCCCAGGGTTATTTTTTTCAATTTGTGTAAATTCAATTAAATCCGAGTTTTAATATTTGATTATCAACTATTTTTTTTATTTCTTTCGATCTCTTTTTATTAACCTCAAGTCGTGAACCTTTCGTATTTATTATATATTTAGAATAGTCAAACTTCAAATCATACAAACAACTGCGTTCAAGCTAGTGTCATAACATTGTTTATAAATGTTGGAGATTGGATATGTGTTTTGTACAAATCTATATCAATCCGACCATCATTTACAATGTTAGTAAGTTGAATTTTGTTCGCTACATTGCCACATCGATCAAACCAGTTAGCATACACAAAAATTCCTGTTGGCACAATGCCACTGGGTGGTTTTATTGGAGCGCAGTGCAGCGTGTAGTTCTTCGATCTACCGATGATGTATTCAAATCCTACCACATTACCATACACGACTCGTGTTCTTCCATGTGCCCTATATTTAAACTCACACCAATCTCCAATATGAATTTCATCATGCGTTCCTCCAGACTGGGCTGAAATAGGATCAACTCTCCTATCATTATTCCTAACAAAACGGTATAGGCGATCTGAACTAACGGTATCCTTAACATTGTTAAACAACCAAACGACAGTTGACTTTTTCACAAAAACTTCTTTTCCATCTGAATTCTGCATTTTGAAGTACAGTCGTGATGATTTAATTGATACTGAAATTCGAAGCGTGTTATAGTTTATGCTAAATACCCAAACTTGTATTATGTCCATACATACCATTTTCCTTGATGAGATGTTTAATTTCAATGTTGTTAGCGCTTTCTCCTAGCATAAGCCGCAATTCATCTTCAACATCCAAAGGTACATACATCTCGGCATGCATGCTGGAATCACCGTTTGAAGCCACAGTTATATCCAAATGATCCAAATCGAGATCCAAATAGTTGTGCTCATCATCCAAGTCAACATCTGCATCAGCATATGTATTGACTTCATCATCATTCCGTTCTTCGTTCGTGATGGGTGTTTCAAAAGGAATTTCAGACCTTATTTCAGGAAATAATGCTGAGATCGAGGCTGAGATAGGATGCACAGCCTGAAGACCCAGGTGCAACATTTCATTTTCAGCGTCAACTTGGGCATTCAGAACAGTTTGTTCGATTTCCTCTAGGCCCGGAAGTTGAAATGTCTGGCAGGTTTTGGAACTCTTCTTCGAATTGACTCCATAACATTGCAGTATATTTTCTGCATAGTTCATAAAGTCTACTCTATGAACTCTATGCAATAAGTCCAGCATTGAAAATTAACAATTGTTGAACACAAAGTAGTCAATGATCTCAAATGGCGAAAAAATTCTTCACAATCTTGACTGCCGAATAATGTTGGCTAAAAGTATTCATCCATTGATTTTTCTCTGAAGAAATTGATGAGTTTGATCAATTCATGGAAATTCATTTCAATGCACGCGTAGATATTTGCCGCTATCATAAAGCAGCTCCTGTTTTTCCTACAACAAGTCTTCCAGATACGGAGAGCCATTACAGCCAACGCCATCCTATAAATACGACATAGAGGACTGAGCGATGAGTCTATGAAAGCTTCATTCACATATCGCATTATTTTAAGATACATCACAGTTCCACTACCTCCAGGAATATTTGTTAGAACCCATTCCTCAATTTTTGGGTTTAGTAGCTTTGTAATAGAAGAATAATTCATTTTGTCATTCGACAAAATGTCTCCAACATTCAATTTATGTATTGTGCGTGGCATATTCTGAACAACGATCCTTAGGTGTGCTTTAGATGCGATGAAATTTCCTGAAAAAAGTTTATACAAAAATTTGTCGACATGATATTGATAGAAATGCTCGTAGAAATGTTATGAATGACAACTAATGTCAACCTATTCTTACCTATTCCTATACCACTATTCTTATACCACTTCCTGAGTTGAACAAATTGTTTCGCATCTTGCCCATGATATGCACAGTGTCTTGAATGCAGTGGTGACCGTAATCATTCTCAAATGGAGTATTGAACCAATGGATCCAGTCTGCTGGTACATTCGTTAGTTGCATATTTTTGTACATTCCACAGAATTGTTTTTGAGAACATGTATATCGTGAATCGCCATCTGAAGAGCTTCCTGGAACTAATATACCAACAGAATTTAGTTTCTCTATTACGAATATGCGTCGTTTGGTTACTGGTGCTGCAGTAAACTTATTATCACATCCCACAACCATCAAACAGAAAGGTGGGGCACCTTTTTTTAAGGGTCTAGCTATAGTGACTACGGCGTTGATGGTCAGTGTGGAGGAGTTCAATTCTTTTTTCATCTGTGAAACACTTTCAAGGTCTCTCTGTAATAATACAGGCATTCCTGTCTCATCATCTTTCGGCAGAAGAGTTCCAATTATATTTCCAGAAGCAGGATCGATTTGTAATTTAGAAACTAGCCTCGTTGCATCCTCGGATAGCCAAACAACAGGTGGAGAATCCGTGAGTTCCAAAAATTTCTTCAGCTGCTCAACTCGCAATTCCCCTTCTTTAACTCGATCAATAGTTTTGTGTAGATGTTTTTGTGCAGTTCTCAACGAAATTAACGGCAATGTTGATTTAAGCGTATTATAAGCCTTCGGTCCTGCTAAAATATACATGTAGGTGCAATACGTCTTAAACTCATCTGCAAATTTGATCCTTTTCCCGCTGACATTGAAGAGATTTACGAGCTCCAGAAGGAGTTTAGATTTCATACTAGGTGAAGCCGTATTAGAAGTCGTTTCAATATCCAGGATACATGGTGTAGAATTAGACGACCGTCCCGAACTCGAATCGGTTTGGAGTTGTTCAGCTATATTAACGATTCGTTGAGTGCACTCATAATAGCTTGTGATTAATGGCTGATTAGAATCGATTTCACGAACGAGCATCCAATTCCGATTTTCTGATCGAGACCGACTTGCGACTTTTAACTAAAACGAAGTAAAAATAACACAAATCTTTAGCATCAGTAGAACGTTGAATCAGCAACACGTAACGCAAACACGGACAAAATGTTGGGAATGAACTGTGAATATACATTAGTGTCATGTGAATAAATAAAACTTAAAACCAACCATTTAGCAAGCTATTTATTAATAAAAAAGAAGGGTGAAACGGAAAACATTGAGCATTCTAGGGTTTCAAGGAACTCTAACCAACCTGTGAGTCAACAACGACAGCTTTGCTAGCATCCAGAATCTCGATAGTGACTGCTTCGTTTCCTGGTTCGATTTCCTCGGCTAGATACTCCTCCAAAACGCCTTCGCCGGGAACGTCTACCTCCAAAACGCCTTCGCCGGGAACGTCTGACTCCAAGAGGTCCTAGTGAGATGCACTGCTTTCAGTTACTGTTGTCTGCTGCTCCTGATTTCTTACATTTTCCTTCTTGGTTCGAGTAAAAGCTGTCCGGATGTCCTTATTCATGACCGGAGGAGTATACTTTGGATGTGACTTGGTGTAGTGTTTGAAGAAATTAGATAGTGTTGGGTGGAACACGCCAGGTCGTGCTTCGGTCAAGGCAACATTGCACGGCAATTTACAGCTGACGCAAACGACTTTTGCTACCGGAGGCTCTGCTTCATTTTTGGACACAATTACTTGAACATCTCCGGGTTTCACCTGACCTGGCACCGATTTTGTGTTCAAGAAATTTGCGACGAGAACTGCAATCCGGTTCTGATACACGCTAGCGTTAAAATCGGCTTCACTTTCCATCGAGCCGAGCATCGAGCTTCCCGCAGAAGTAGTGGGCGTATGCTTTCGCTTCTTCATGGTTTTCTGGTTCGGTGTTATATCCACCGAACGATGGGAACCAACGCGACTGTTTAAATCCGCATTCAAAAACGGGATGGTTAATTCTCGGATGCGTTTTACCATGTAGCCAAGGAAAATCTTCGGACCTACATCCAACGGGAGACTTCCGATGGCATGCTCATCCAGATTTCCCAGAATTATGAGCCGATCGAATTTTCTTTCCTCCAAGGCTTTCCTTAGTTCAACCGGCACAGCTTCAATATGATGCGCTACTGTTTTCCACAACGCCTCCCGGTGAACGGTGTCCTCATCCTTCGTGAATAAGTCCTGAATTATTGTATTTATGTATTAGGAAATTGAAACAATCATTTTATCATAATATCAATTATTAACTTACCATGTTCAATGGCTTTCCGATTCGGACCAATTATTTCAACAACAAACAACGATAGTAAATGTTTTTGACAAGATTTCGACCCACTTTTCAAGAATCGTTTCAAAACAAAAAAATAACCTCGAAAAAATCACCTAACATGGTTTTTGACATTAAACACGCTCACAGACTCCAACTCAATGTAAATATTTTTTACCCTTCGTATTAACCCTAAATAAGTGTGTAAATTATGCAATATTTTGTGTAATTATCTGTTCATTTTGTTGGTAATGAAGGTAATTTAAATAATTTTGTCAATATTGACAATAATTTAAATACTATGAATGGTAATTACACTATTTTGCGTATTTTTGTTAGTAGTTTCAAAATTGAAATATAATGAACGAATATTTGTCAATAATCATGGTATTTTAGATGTTTTTTGTGTAATGAAATTATATTTTCGAATCGCTGCTTGGTATTGAATCAGGAGGGCGCGCCCCTCGCCATCGCCACAATCACAAAGATTGTTTGCTGCGAGCCCAATGCGATAGAGATGCGCGTTTAGATTGTAGTGATTGGACAGTTTTGCAATCTTAAAATTTGAATGGAGACACGACGCTCTCTTAACCATTTGACTATATATTTCACAACACACAACATTTACAAAAAATCGCCATTATAATATAAAATCATCATCAGACACCATTCCAGTTCAATATTACGTAATACCATATTGCATAGAATACATATTCGAAATAGAAAAGTAAATTTTTATTCATTATTTTTTATTTTAGAAGTGTGTTAATGTCATCCTGTAAATTAATGGCTGTAAAGTGGTTTTCACATTTTGACCCACCTGGCAGTATGTTAAGCGCCTTGATTTACACCAGCTTGAGAGTTTGGCAGTTCTCGCGAGTGTTTGATGCTGTCATATGCTGTGTATTAGTATATGGATGCCCAGGGTACGGTAAGCCCAATATCGGCTACATTTTTCCTGGCGAAAATGCACGTATTAGAATTATATCATTATTATACCGTAACGCCTTATGTTAACAGTAAAAATGGTTAATACCAGCCGGGTGCTATGATTGATGCTAGGATCGTTAGCAAAATCTCAAGCAGAACTGTCAGTGGGATACCCAATTCATATGAAAACAAACGGAAAATGTCAGTGGGATACCCAATATGTTGGCTCCTGTCAGTTCAATGGGGGTTCTCTAAAGACGTCACCCGGCTGGTTAATACGCTCTGGATTAAAATACTGAATACGTTCCGCGACATTTTCACCTCTAATTATTAATGTCGCGAAACGTATTCAGTGTTTTAATCCACCTTGTATATTGTATGCCTCTTGACTATTATAGTGTTTTGTTTCTGTTTCATCTTGTACCTTATTAATTGTTTTCCTAATCAACTAGACGTTTCAAGAGCAGTGAATGTATTCTTTTCGTTTTTGGATATCGTAAATTTGTTGGTTTTCGTCTAGTTTTTGTCAACGATCATGGATTCGCCAGTAAGTTTGGTGAAAGTTAAAAAGTCATTGCAGTTTCTAGACATCGATGCAAGTTCTTCGGAGGAAAATAGCTTCATTCAGTCGTGCCGATATAATCTTCGCAATCGAGGTAAGAGTTGTGAGGCGCAGTATTGCACAATCTGGCTTCATTACCTTTTCGGTCCGTTGCAGGACCTGCTAAATTTGTGACCATGGTCGAGCGGGAATGCCCTATTTGTTTGTCCAAAGTGTTCGAGAAGCCAGTGGTCGTCAACTGTGGGCACACGTTCTGTGATAAATGCATAAAGCTGCTGCTGGAGAAATATAAAAATTGTCCCATATGCAACCAGGTACTGATCAAAGCACTGTTTCTCTGCGATACTTCCTACACGATTCGGCTGACGCGAGAGTGCTGTAGTCCAAGGGTAACCAGGTCGGCTAATCGTCTGAAGGGAAGAGCTAAACATTCCGGTAAGCAGCAGGGAGACGAGGAACGTAACGTTACGAACCGAGGCTCTGTACCGAGGAGTCGCAAAGTTCCCAGTAAACTACGGGAGAAAAGAAAGACAGAAGTTCCGAGATCTTGAACGTGATCGATTCGATCCCTACGCTGTTGGTCTGGATATATATAGAGAAATTTATGTTGGGATATGTTTTGTTTTTATAAAAGTAATAGAAACGTGATTGATTTTAATTATTGAAATTCTAGCGATAATCGTAATAACGATGATGAAGAGCTCATAACGAATCAAGTTTCTGTAGATGTGAATTTCACAAACAACACTTATTCAGTTCGTTTCTTTATTTTGTGTTCAATTATTTACAACTTTGACATTAAAATTCACTTTAAAGTATTATCATCTAGCTGTGTCTGGGTGATGATAAAATATACACAGACCGAGTATGACTGTTACTTGCAAAATCAGTGGAAAAGTCCTATGCCGGTGGTTAGGTCCAGAATTAGTTATGTCTTGAGTTTCTTCACCTGCAGCAGAGTTTGCATTGAATGTAAAATCGATTGCTAATAATAGGAACCTACCGTCCAGGATTTGAACGATGGCGCTGGCACTGGCATAGAGTTCTGGCGCACAAGTGTAATTGCCGGCGTCATCGAAGTCAGCATCCCTTATCAGGTGGAACGAAGTGATGCTGTTAATGGGAGATTTATCTCGCTTCCGAAGGGAATCGTATGAAACAATCTAAAAGTAGAGATGTAGCTTGCTAATGAAGGTCCACACAGCAGAAAAATGACATACTCACATCGTGCTGATGATACCAAATCACATGGCTCGGCCTTCTGTCGTAATTGTGATTGATTATGCAGGTCAAATTCAAATTTTCGCCTTTGTACGCGTATACCATGGTTCCTTCGAGTATCTGTGTCGTGGCGGCCAGGTACGGGTAATCTAATAGAATTCAAATATTATTCAAAGTTGAACTGCGATGAATGTTAGGGGATCCCACTCTCAACTACCTCTATCCGAATACATTCTGTTGTATATATCGACGTTATTGTTGCTGCTGCTGCTGCTCCGTTTTGGCTCCGGCAAACTGGGTGGAACCGGTAAATCATACAGTATGTCATCCTGTCTCCTAACCAGTTCGGACTCATCTGTAAAGCATTAAAAGCGAGAGAAAAAAAATTAGATGACGAGTTTGGCAAGCAATTACATGAACATTTGGATGAGACATCAAACGCAGCAAACTCGCTAACAGACCGATTATTAACCGGATCATTTTCTAAGCTGTATTTTACGCGCCACTTATCGAGTTGGGTTAACATGGCCCCTTCTCCAAGCACGAAAAACGATTTTAAATCATTGGCAACAAACACAGTTGCGCGGAATAGGAGCAAAAAGAATTCGAAGTCGTGTCAACAGTGGTGTAAATTAACCAGTTAATAGCTTGGAAACCGCATTCATATAGCTATGAGTGTCACAATAAACGTCGTCTTGGGAGTAAATATGCAGCACATCACCACGTCTCCGAAATAAGGGGAGGGCTCCGGCTCTCTGGCTTGGCTGGATATCACAACGTGCGAAAAGTGTGGAAAATGCAACCGGCAGAATATGCGGGGAATTTATTACCTTCATACCGACGCACGACACCTCTTCTCAGTCAGGATAAATGGCGAGATCGGTTGCTCCGTACGCCTACAAGCAAAAGCAGTGGTTTTGGGGCGTGATGACTTTATGGTATGACGTTGGGATGAAAAATGAGAAACGTGGGAACAATACACAAGAAGTATGACGACAAAAATTATGTCATTCTGAAGCGCCGGGGCGATGAGTTAGTTTTGCCTCGGGATGATTGCGATTGTATGGAATTGTTTCCGATATGTCTGTCGCTCAATGCCGGTCTTTATGACTGCTGCTTGGAGAAAACTTATAATGTAAACAATAATCCATAGCAGCCATGTAATTTTGAGAAGGCGTAGACAGAATCTTTTTAATTTGTGTTCGAATGTTAAGAAAGCTACACTCTATTTCTCATAATATTTTGTCTCGATTCGGCAGAACTCTGTCAACCGTCGCGAATAAATAAACGTCTGTTAAAATGTTATTATTTCCGTGTTTGTTGTGCCGTAGGGCACAATTTCAACCTATCCATCGAAATAAGCCACATTCCACATCCAAATAGTTCGTTCTATTAAATCTGACGAATACGGTTAGTATTGACACATGGTTGGAGTAGTATTTTTCAGATTTAAATGTAAGTCACATGGGTTGAGTAGGATAATTGCTTCACTTTAAGGTGAAGGTGGAAGCTAGCCACAAATGGCTGCCACAATTGCGCTTATTTCTTTCATCTCCCTCCTTCACCCCTCGCCCGAAAATCAATAATTTTGGGTAACAGTGTGAAGAAAATAATCGTTTTCGCACACTTCCCATCAAGTAATATCAACCAAACTCTAGTCGATGACTCACAAGATATTAAATTTTCATCCGCTATCGCACTGTATAGTAAAGAACGTCGGAAAACTCGAGCTTGTGCTCTGAAAGTTAAATTTTCATTTTTCAATTTTCGGCAATGGTTTTGTTTGTATTGGTGAAAGCATCATTATTTTCTCGGTATTGATGCCAGACAACATCATCGAAACAGCTATAAAAACCACTCAATAAAATGTTATTCCTGAGTCATAGCGTTTCATGTCATTAAAATCAATAGAATAAAATTGTGTTGATATCAATACAACTACTATTTCAACGTTGTCGGGTCAATAATGTATGTTTTAGCAACTTTAACATTGGGTAGGAAAATTGTATTGCAGAGCTCGGAACACTGCCACGGCTGCCTATGCTTTCAAAAACAGTAAACGGAAAAGTATTACATTCAATCAAAATGCCTCGGCCAACGAAGAGAAGGGTTGAAGCTCTCCAACGAGAATATGTGAAAATAATACGATCAACGAGCTTGAGCTTGAGCTTCGGTAGACTGTACAATTCGTAGTTGCTCTCCGCGATTGACCTGAACCAACCAAATTGCACAAAGAACACACAGAATGACGCTTGGGACTAGTAAATCAATCTCGTTGTGCAATTTTCGGTGATTCGAACTTTAAATGGTCAATAACGACGCCGGCCACGTCCTTACAATCACCAGGGGGAGGGAAGGAATGTTAGTATGATATTCGCCGCCCGAAGGCCAGAAGGTTCGCCTCTATAGCGTGGTTCCCTTGCGTTTATCATGGAAGAGATAGTTTGTTAGTGAGAAGAGGTAATAATCAGGATTCACTGTGGTAAGTGATATGATTCTGTAAACGCGGATTCTCAACCAATCGACGAAACTGAATTGCGAAATCGAATGTATTTCGACTAACGGACCAGCGATGTATTTTAAAGACAGATGAATATTTTTATTTTTCACATATTCATTTCACATACAATATACGATTCAATAGGTCGTGGACCCTTCAAATTTACACATTCTTAAACACCATGGGCCACCTGAACAGGTAACCTGGAAAACACAACCACAATACAAGTTTCGTGATTCAATTTGACATTCTCGAACATCGGACGACAGCTGACACCATGGACCACCTGAAAAGGTGGCCTGAAAAACCTCTCTACAATGAAACATACCTATAATATATTTCGTGATTCAGTGTATCGCGGGATCTTCAATTTGTCGCATTCTTAAACATCCGACGATGGATAATATTAATGGGTTACCTGAAACCGGTGATATATTCCGCAGCTCAATGCGCGTATTCTTTATTCTACCGTAGAATCTACCCCAATCGCGAGGTAACATGAGAAGGTAACCAAGAGAATTCTTCTGAAATCAATCAACCCGACGATATATTTCGTTATTCGTTGACCGTTCGTTTCATAGAAATCGGATCGCTTCTGTGACTTTTGGGAAACCTGAGAAGGTAACCGAAAGAACTTCTATTGCCAATCGGATTGGCGATAAATTTCGTAATCGGATAAACACCTCACAAATCAACCAGTGATGGATTTCTTTATTCATTGCGCGTACTCTATATCGAACAACAATCGCGATGGTTTTCGTATGGAAACCTGAGAACTCCTCTGAAGGGATCGAGCAGGCGTCGAGTGTGGTTGTGTTTTTCGTTGCTCCGTGTTCACTTTCGTTATTTTCTATCCTTTAATTTTTCATTACCAAGCGTAAATTTTCTCTTCCTCAAGCCACTTATGTTGATTAGGTCGTAGGAATCGCAGTCGTTCGCTCTCTACCTTCTCTAAATCATACACTACACATAAAATCCATCGAGCGCACTCCTTTATTTTATTCGTCTGATATTGATAAATATTGGGCCTGATTCTCGAATACACTTCACGGTGGAAACGGATTGAAACGTATCCGCGATGACAACGGTATGGTGTCGACATCTGGATACGAGATTAGTTTCCCACTAAACTTATCATTATAATATCAGATTGTCTTCAGATGAAATTTTTGTATGAGATTATTATATCACATGAAGAAAACAAAGCTTTCCACTCCCATTGAATACCAGTTTGATACGAAGAAGCTAATTTTCATTAATGATTTTTTATTTGAAAAGTGCTCATTCTGCCTGAAAACTCATTATTATCTTGGACACTTCACTAACTCGTAAAGCGTAGTTCAATGGCGTGCCGTTTATTTCGTTTCCACCGTGAAGTGTATTCGAGAATCAGGCCCATTATTTCAAAATGAGTAATGATGTTCATGATGAGTGGAATACCTGTGGCAGGATCATGTTGTTTAATGTTTGTGCAATATTCATCTAGTTCTTTCAGAAGAGGGTCGGGCATTTTTCGTCAAAGATATTTCTTCTGACTTGCATTGTGGTCACACACATTCTAGAGCTTGCCATTCAGAATACATTCAAGGCGTATTGTTTGGTATGGAAATCTCAACTAAGTACTATTAAAAATGATGCAAGTAATACTAAGATGAGAAGACGAACGATGGGAACGTTAGTGCTATTGAAAAAGAACATGGAGAGAGTCGTTAGCGATGAATTCCAGATTATTGTTTTTTCTTCGAATCACAATTTCTAGCGTCATTGTGCAGACACCTTCTATGATTTTATTAACGCTTGCATATTGAATTTACACACGTGCTCTCCAGCACGTGTTTTATCAGGATTGATTACTATACCGTAAGTGTCATTTTGTAAACCGAGCAAGTGTGATTTTAAGTATTTCAATAATTCGTTGTGCTCATTCAAAAATACTTCCAGCTCGCCGGCGATACGCCTGGCTTCAGACGAAGCGAGGTTACTTGCGAATGTGTGGATGAATGTTCGATATAGCGCCATTTGTCATTTAACAACATAAATACATTCGTTCTGTTTGAAAAACGACCGACGGTTAAATTATTTGAATATTGTTTGTACAAAACTAGTAATATCGTGATCAAAAATAGGATATGGGGGTTTAAATTTGTGGTTATATGTATTGTTTGAAGCAAAATTTGAAAAAAATATTTAGATTTTTCTGCATAGAGGCACCCTAATCGGTATTAAATATTTAATAATCGGTATCCTAGCGATATCGTATATAGTTTACAACCTATTCTCATGCTTACCATGTTTTTTGTGCATAATTTCATCAAAATCCGTCGAGCCGTTTCTGAGGAGTTCGGTAACAAACACCGTGACACGAGATTTTTATATATGTAGATTAGTTCAATGATTTTCCAACAACTTCGTCGTACGTCATATTTTAAATGGACATCGTGATTTCGAGCTACGGAATCAAAATTCATTCATTTATTGAAGAGATATTAACGTTCAAAATCCTTCACTTTTTCCAATTAAAACATTGAAATAGACTTAGTCCCCTATCAAAAAACATTCATAGGCAGGCAGCTCGTACTATTAACAGAAAAGCCCATCTTTCAGGACTAATCATCAATGAAATTTCTGATAACAGAAGAAAATCCTGTAGAAACGGTGTTGCCGTATGAAGCCAATGAATTTACTGTAGTACCTAAACACACCAATTTTTCCTGTTGTTTTGAGTTACGTTCGATATATCTAGGTTATTAGGAAGCATACGCTTTCCCGAAGCAAAGAGGATGATAAAGATGCCAAACATTTTCAAAAAATCTGGACCTAAGCTACCAGCAAAATCTGAACAATCTCTTACTGCTAGAGAGAAGCGTGGTGTTTGAGATTGTTTTTACCATGCAGAATATTTGAGCTTGTGAAATCATATTATGACCCATTCCAGCGTGACGTGACAACGGTTTGACTCATCAAAAACAGATTTCTTTTTCGTTTTCATATATAAATCACACGATTTCCAAATGGTAAACGATTTTAAAGTGAAATTGAGAAAATTTCCTACAAGAATGTTCAGTTGGAGAATATATTGCAGTTGAATTCGCTCGTTGCCAGCCCAATACTTATGTGACGTGACAACACCTGTCTTTTTGCGGGTTCCATCTTTTAAACATTAATGTTGTATTTTCAGTTCCGTTTCAGAACATACAAATAAACTTTGTTCTATGATTTGTCAATGAAAGATGAACGTAGATTCCTGTATACTCAGTTTTTCGAAAAACTAGCAAAAAAATACATTTTGACGGCATGCATTTTGTGACGTGACAACGCGCTCTGTGCGAATAAACAGTCTCCACGGAGCGTTGTCACACGTCACACATTCAATAAGTTGTATTAAATAAGAATTTTACCGTATTGTAGCAAGCGATATACTATTTTTTTTTGTTTTTTATTACTCCGAATACTTCTTACTTTCCTCTGAGGTCTCCCCTTCCCCTTCCAAAAGTCCATCCTATAGGGGAAGGTGGTCCTAACGCAACCGGTGGTTATGAACCTACCCTCCTTTGTATCTCAGGAACGGTGCTTCCTACTGAATTTTCAATAGAGTCAAATGAAAGGTGTCAAAACGTTGACAATTTGATAATATGCTGACTTTTTTCTGGCTCTTTTCATTCTAGCGTTTTAGCGCCATTTTACGTTTTCATTCCTTCAAAAACAGAGAAGAAAAATATTCGACCTGTGTGCAAAATGAGTTCTGTGTTCTTTTAGATTGCGAATCATTGCGAAACAAGGTAATTTGAATTGTTTATGGTATGTTCATCAAAATAATCTATATAAATTGAATCGACCTGTTACCTGTTACCTGTAATACACGGTATAGCTTTAAAGTCTGCTTCATTTAATATTGGAACAAATTCTTTTGCTCATTGTGGCGCTCCTAGTGGACGGATTTGGAAACTTTTTTCACCCACTGGAAGCCGAACGGAGAGATAAAATTGTGCACAGTTTTCTTGAAAATCCATTGTTGTCGGCATCTAAGCTAGCTAAACAGCTTAAAATGCCCAGAAATACCGTATGGCGTGTTATCAAGCAGTACAAGGAAACATTGACGACGGCTCGGAAGCCGCATTCGAAGCGTCGGAGTGGAACTGTCGACCGGAAACTGCGTGGGAAAGTCATCAAGTCCGTCAAGAGGAATCCCAATCTTTCAGACCGCGATTTGGCCAATAAGTTCCAGGCCGCTCACAGTACGGTGCGACGAATTCGTCTCCGGGAAGGAATAAGGTCATTCCGAGCCAGCAAACAGCCAAATCGGACGCTGAAGCAGAACAATGTGGCCAGAATCCGTGCTCGAAAGCTGTACGAACAAGTGCTGACCAAGTTCGACGGATGTATTCTGATGGACGATGAGACCTACGTGAAGGCGGACTTTGGGCAAATCCCAGGTCAAAAATTTTATTTGACGACGGCTCGGGGGGATGTACCTGCAAAATTTAAGTTCGTGTTTGCGGATAAATTCGCCTGCAAGTACATGACTTGGCAGGGGATATGCAGTTGTGGACAGAAAACCAAAGTCTTTCTCACTGACAAGACAATGACATCAGAAGTCTACAAATAAGAGTGCCTACAGAAACGGATTCTGCCGTTTATTCGTGCCCACGACCGTCCAGTAATGTTTTGGCCGGACCTCGCAAGCTGCCATTACAGCAAAACGGTTATGGAATGGTACGCAACGAACGGGGTCAGCGTAATACCGAAGGACCTCAACCCCCCAAACTGCCCCCAGTTCCGGCCGATAGAGAAATACTGGGCAATCACGAAGCGGAGGCTTAAGGCAAAGGGAAAACTTGTTAGGAACATGACTCAAATGAAGAACTGGTGGAATCAAATCGCCAAAACGGTGGACGAAAAGGGTGTGCGCCGCCTAATGTGCCGTATTACGGGAAAAGTACGAGAATTTCTTCGAAACAGCAATGAATAATTTTTTTAATTTTTTTTATGAAAGAGTAAAGAAAATGCTACATTTGTATGAAAAACAAATTATGAATTCGTTAATAAATGACTGAACTACACGCAATTGTTTGTGTTCCAATATTAAATGAAGCAGACTTTATTTGGAAAATGTCGGGGTGGTCCTAAACCGACCTCCAGTTTTTATATCGTGATTGTTTAACACGTTCACTCTGGCGCTTGCCATCAATAGCTAGCACAATCCTGGTTCATCGAGTGGCACTCACTACAGGGGGAACGCATTCGATTTTGCTGTCAGAAACTTTTGATAAACTCTTTGTATGCATCCGCGCACATACCAGTGCAAGGACGTTTATGTTTGCGTGTTGAAGATGACTTTGACTTTGACGTTGACTTCGATCGTTGATGTTTGCGTGTGCATTTGTATGTGCACTTTCTTTGTATAACTCCACACACGTCGCTCTAAGGCTAAGTTCTTTCCACTCAAACATTATCTCCCTTTCAATTAAATCCTATCTCTCACTATCAAACATTATCCTATTTTTTATTCCTCTTCGCGCACCCATGGATATATGTCAACATTACCATTCACGATCGTATTGTGGGATTTCATGCCATTCCCGGCCTTTTATATCCGTTTTTAACGAACCGGAAGTCACCATCCTCGATTCCAAAATGGCATCGGAATACGATATTCGACTTTCGCTGATAAGCCCATATCGTATGGGTTTTCTATATTTTTTTAGCATTCAATACTACCATCAGCAAACCGGAAGATGAAATAAGATTATGGGCCTGATCACGAACGTCACTTCACGGTGAAAACGAAGTGAATTGTATACAACCTTACTACGGCTGTCACTGTGAGTAAAAGTGTTCATCCGTCGTGACAACTTTGATGAACTCGGTGTTATTATGAGTACCACCATACTGTCATGTCACGGAGAAAAACAGGTATATTTGTCACTTGTGTTTTCGATGGTAAAAGCTAGTCACGCGGAATGGAGTAAGTTTAATTTCGTATTTATTTAGCTTTTTGGCTGACATTTTGCATATTGTCTTGTCTTGTTTAAGAAACAAAAGATAAACAAACAGCAATTTACCCGCCTGGTGGCCTTTTTAGAAAGAAATTCTGACGTATCCAGCGGACTCAAATTTGTTTATTTGGATTCGGTAAATGCGCTATGGCTATGACAATTAAGGATTAAAAATGTAGCTCCCGTAGGCCCATTGAAACATGGCGAAGGTCTACTTCCGATTGTCCTGAATGAACAGAATTTTTTTTAGGATTAGACTAAGAGAGAGTTGCAATATCATAAAATGGCAAAATGGCCCAAATACGATCATTATGATTGATTATGTATAATATTGATTTGTTGATATTTTGAATATAAAAAATGGGTGGGTTATATCTATGATATAACCGCAAGGTTGACGTGGGACTATCTTAGCTTAGTAACCATTTGTATGTATTGATTGCAGTTTGCATGTATTTGCAATGTCGATTTCGCCAATGCTGCTTGGTTTTGAAGTCTGTGTTGGGGAAACCGTAAATCGGGCCAATCAAAACGAGGCAGTTAGGGCGTTTAGATAACGCTTAACATTTTACAGTTATTCAATTATTTTTCTAATGAAAAATGACATTTTATTAATTGCGATAGATGCCTTTTTTCCTGCATGTTCAGTGTTTATGTTTTCATTTTACCCCCCATATATTCCGGTTAGACGTAGTCCCACGTCAATAAAAACTGTAAAGTTTTTCCAACATTGCAGAGCTAGTTTTTTTTAATTCAAACTTTCACAATTGACGGACCAGACCAGAATCAGGACGATAGTTCTAACTTTTTACGTTATAAATATTTTCAACGGTATTGTTTTGAAGACATTCTTTGAATGAAAGAATATTAAAAAAGTGCTGACCAGTTTCTGTTTAAATAATTAAATCAAACCCCATGTCCCGTGTATCAAATTACACGAGAATGGGAAGGATAAGAGGATTCAACTTCAGAATCCCATATGGGAGTAGCTCAGATTATACTGATCGTGAGGTGGATAAATTCGGGTTTGTTCCGAGATATAAAAGATATTATTATTCATCAAAATTGTAGAAACGGTTAATAAAAAATGATTCTAAATATTTCTCACTAATCAAACGAGTAAGACAGAGCTAAGTACAAGCGTATGTGAGATTTCGATTATTAAACATAATAGTCATGTTTTATCTCTTGCGTGAAATTACATTCCTATATGTTCAACAACTACATTATTTCCGAGCAACCAAGTATTCCTCCTAATCTTTGAGCCAGCATTTGATTCTGTAAACTAATCATCGAGATATAATCGCAAACTTGTCATTCTAAAACATACGATTAATTAAATGGAATATTATCTCATACGCTGTATTAATTTTACCTACATAACGTTCAAACGTCCGAAATTATGCAACCGACACAACGTTCAAACACCCGACATTATGCAACCAACATGTCTCTTATAAATGGGAATGAACACTTTCACTTCACGGAGTTCATTTTTACACGCAACTGTCCGTGACCATGATGATAGACACAAAAAGATTAAGTGAAGTGTAAGTGACGTGAAAGCGTACGTGGCAGTGATGTTCGTGATCAGGCCCTATATCTTACATTATGGAATCTACGTGCATATATTGTTGATAGAACATAGGAGAAAGATCATTTATATGTTTTGAAACGGAACTGTAATTAATCAATCATTAATGTTCAACAGTCCGAAACAGCAAAAAGTCCGGTGTTGCCACGTCACAAAAGTATTTGACTGACAACAAGCCAATCTAACTATAAAATATTCTCCAACTGATGATTCTTGTTGGAAATTTTCTTAATTTTACTATAACGTCGTTTAATTTTGTGTGCTTTATTCATGAAAACGCAAAAAAAAGTGTTTGTAGTGAGTCAAAATGTTGTTACGTCAGAATGGAATGGATTGTACACAATTCGTGACGTGCCAACAATTTCTGGAGACAGTTGATACTCCTCTATTTGTGGACCGATCTCAATCAAATTTTGAGGGTTGTTGACCTCCATTGTTTGCTCAGAGAAACCCAAGTATAAAAATGTTTGAACCTACGCTTCAAAATACCTGTTTTTCAAATGCTTGTTGCTCATAAATTACAAAATGAAACGCAGGTCTTCCCACGGCTCTTCATACAAGCATTTAATCACCCATTCAATGATATATAGACATTGAAATTTGGTTAAGCATTTGCAGAGATATATCAAGAAACATATAGATAGTGAAAACCTATAATATTTTAAATATAATTATGTAGTTTTAGAAACTCGCCTCTCTCAAAGGTTGGTGCATAAAAATTAAATTTCTTACAAAAAAAAAATTATGATGTAACTAGTGCTTATTCAAATAATAATATTAAATTTTCTCCTAAAACCAGATTTGAAATTTGGTTCTTCGGTGCATAATCTCATGGAATGCGTCTTATATTTTTATTGAAACACTTATGAATCAAAAATATACACCTTCAGTTTAGTTACAATTTCAGTTTTCAGATTATTGTAGATCCAGTACTTACCATGTTTTTCGCTAGGTAACCTAACAGAATTTGATACAAATGACAACATTGTATTTCAATGGTAACGTTTGATTACCGCTTTTGTATCAAATTTTTTCCCGGAATTTAATAACAGCTGAAGCTCAAACTACAAAACAGCAGCTGCCAAAATGGGCATGATGGCAAAAACGCGAAAAGGTCGACTATACTACCCCCAATAATCCGCTCTAGTAAAATACACACTATAGGACTATAGCACCGGCTGAAAACTAGAATAATCTTCTAGCATCTAGCATTCTGTTTACGAAAGTTCACCCACGTCATGGCATCACGAGTAGTTAAATGGTGTGCGCTTAACATAGCCACTGGTATGTGTAAACAACCCATAACGTGTCAAATCTCTTCTTGCCGGAAGCTGGCACAAGCGGCAGCATGGTTCGGCAATAGTTTGAAAAAAATATCAATAAAGCACTTTTACGGGATATTGTTAGGCATATTTGAATTATGCAAACACAAAAACAGGATTCTATATTTTACCAGAGTTATGTGATTATTGCTATTCTTTACAGTACCATAAATATATTCTTAGCGTGTTGGTTTTACAAGTTTTCACATGTTTCACGAACCCGTTTACGTAAAATTACTCACCCAGCACGATAAGATACAGCGCCAAGCTTTTCACGGGCAGCGTCGAAACTTGGCACTCGTAGATGCCGGTGTCTTTCCGCTCGGTCCACTTGATGTGAAGGATCCACTCGTCGGTGTCGTTGCTGTGGAGCGACAGAAAACGCTGGTCCGCCGTGTACGTGTACCGATCGACGGTTAGAATGTGTAAATCGCTGTGCCGGATCCAGGACACGGTGTACGCACCCAGGTTATCGACTTTGCAGCTCAGAAAGGCCGGATCTCCCTCTCGGACGGTTGCATTCTTCGAGACTGACATCACAAATTGTGGCTCAGGTGGTTTCTGGGGAGGCCTCACTGTACTCGGTGACCACTGGTGGTAATTATACAAACCATCGGTGAGATCTGCAGGAGAGATAGAAGAGAAGATTCAGTGAGATGAACTGTGACACTGACATGTTATTGCGAATGCGACATGCTTTGCAACGGTGTGAATATGGGAGGACATTAGCCGAACAGGTGATTCTCCGTTCTAGTTATGACGCTTCTTCGAAGCGCTCGGAGTCTAATACAAATGTCGTGTATTTTTCGTTGCGGACATACTGCAGTGGTTTTACAATCACTTTGTGTTCTGACAAAATTACTCTCGGATGACATATACGAATTATTTCATCGCTTTTCGAGGCCAAACAACAATAGGTAGACACAACAATCATTTTGCAAATATTTGTATGTATGTCTCATTTGCACGTTTTTTTGGTTGAGCGCAAAGTAGTTTGTCACCAAACAACTCAACCAATATTTCAATTGTGTGTATCCCACCAAATACTAATAACATGTGATACGCTATCGTTAATGGGAAAATAAGTTGAAAGCATCATTCAAACCATTCTGTTTTTCTTAGTTGTAAACAGTGTCACGAATGTTGAAAGTAATATGAAAAAGTCTCTGTCTTTCAGTCACAAGAATAGCGGCCTAATTATGTGCGTCGCACATTTTCACCTCGTACATTTATCCGCTTTTCTATATTTATCTATGCTAATCGCCATAAACACCCATACTGTTCGCCCGATTAGCGTGTGAATATCTCGTATGGATTACATGCCATTGAAACAGTTTTAATATCGTTACGCAGCAGGTGTCGATTATGCCGTCTCATCATAAGAGATGGTGTTGATGACGAGGGCATGATTAAGTGTAGCTTAGACGCTTCCTCTGTGGAAGATAATGTAATTTATGGTAGCACGGTTTTATGTTGAAGGGTTCGTACTCAGCATTCTGTTGTTGTAGAGGAGTGGAAGCAATTTAAGTTGATGTATACGCATGGAACTGGCTGATCTCATGTTTCCTTACAAATGACTGTGTGTCTCAACTCAGACTGTGATGAAATTGAATTGTACTCAATACTACAAATCATTCAAGATCTCATGAAATTGTCGTTGATTCACACTTGACCCTTTATACTCAAATCGGTATTATTCAAGTTGACCACGGTAATTGTATTCTTAAAAAGATTTAAAAAAAATCAATTCTTTTGTAACCAATATGTTCAGTTTAGAACTGCATAGTATAAGCTTCGTTTCAAAATAATAGTGGTGCATCATTTCAACATTGCATTCAGAAATGTTTTGAACTGATACACAATCACGCAATCACGAAATATACAACACTATCTGTACTCCCGACTTTGCTGTAGGTACCGTTTTGTCTCATATTCCGAACAGTCTCAAATTCCGAACAGTCTCAAATTCCGAACACTTCATTTTTAAATGTAAATTTAATACACTTTTATGCTATAAAAAATTAAATAATGAAAACACAGAAATTCTTTGAGGTATAGACTTCATTTTAACAGCATTTACAGATATCGATACAGCCTATAATTTATAATATGAGACATTTGCACAAATGTGACAGTCAGAACCAATGATAAAATGTTTGCGTTAGCAAATCCCGTAAAAAACAAGCTTGGTTCATTTTTAAGTTTTTGTAGTTATTTTAACTATTTTGTTTGTTGTTATCAGGTTAAATGCTAGAGAATAGAATAACCTACAATAAATGGGTGAAAATAATTATAGTTAATAAAGAAATCTTCATTGAAATTAATATTGAATATGAATCATGTTTCTACACATAATTAAAATTCCGAACACTTCATTTTCAAATGTAAATTTACTGAACTTTAATGTTATAAATAATTGAATAATCAAAACCCTGAAATTCTTTGGGTTATAGCCTTCATTTTAACATCATTTACAGGTATCGATACAGCCTATAATTTAAAATATCAAGCAGTTAAAACCAATGATAAAATGTTTGCGTTGCAAATTCTGTAAAAAACAAGCATCGTTATTTTTTCAGTTTTTGTAGTTTTTTTACTGTTTTGTTTGTAGTTTTCATGTTAAGTGCTAGAATAGTAAGAATCTACGATAAATGAATGAAATAAAATGATATTTTATGCAGAAATATTCATTAAAATTAGTGTTCGGAATATGAATCAAGTTTCTACGCATGATTCGAAATGCGAACACTTCATTTTTAAGTGTGAAATTACTGAATTTTAATGTTATTAATAATTTAGTATTCAAACCCCTGACATTCTTTGGGTTATAGATTTGATTTTAACATCGTTTATAGGTATCGATACCGATATAGCGCCCTTGGTCCCGAAACCATGTAAACTATAAGAAACAAATACAATCAATAATTACGAAAGCACAATTCATTTTTTTTGCGAGCATGACATTTTTCCAAAAAATACTAGCTAATTGACATTAATTGGATATATCGATCATATGAATCGGTCCAGTAGTTTCAAAGTTATGATTTTTCGAAAAATTCCTTTTTTTCTGTTCGGAATATGAGTCAGTGACAAAAATGGTGTTCGGAGTTTGAGACAAAAGTTATTAAACATATTTTTGGTTTTTCACCATGAATATGTATTTTTGTAAATTAATTTTATTGTAGTCAAATGAAAAAGAAGGCTCTATAGTATCTAAAAATAAAATTAATTTCGCCAAAGAGTACCATTTTGAGTAATGAGAGTCTGTTTAATGGCCATCAAAGCTAAAGTTTTCTGAATATGAGAAAAAACGGTACATCGTATTTTATATCTTTCCCCAAAATCGGAATCGTCGTGAGGACTGTGCTGGTCCTCCTGTAACCTCATTATCCTTCTATTAAAACCTTGTGCCGTTTTGTCTCAAATTTCGAACACATAATTTTTAAATGTAGATTTAGTAAATTTTAATGTGATAGTTAATTGAATAATGAAAACCATTATTTACAGCTTTCGATACAGCCTATAATTTATAATACTAAGCATTTGCAAAAACGTGAAAGTCAAAACCAGTTATGAAATGTTTGCGTCAGCAAATTTCGTAAAAAAGAAGCATCGTGAAGTTTTCAGTATTTGTAGTTGTTTTAACTATTTTGTTTGCTGTGTTAAGTGCTAGAAAAGGTAAGATTCTGCTAAAAAAGGATGAACAAATGATCTTTTATGCAGAAATCTTCAATTAATACTATGGCTATAGATTTGTGAATCAATTATATTATATCCAAGCGAAAAAAATACTCTATTGTAGGGGAAAGGGGGGCAGTTTCGGACAACGCTTGTAAAAATTAAGTGGTACAATTTTCAACCAAATTAAAAATATAAGTAAGTTAACAGCCCTTCCACTAACAGCTGTCATATGGTTTGACATCCCCTGGTCGTTTATTACTTACGAAAACAACACAGTGCCCTTTTTCATACACGTTTCGAATCTTTTGAGCTTGAAGTTGTAAGTATTTCCCTAATTCCTTTGTGAACGATTTAGAAATTTAAGTACACCACCTCCGTTAGTAACTAATATGAAAGGAAAAAAACGTGCATACAACGGGGAAATAAAGGTCTATTTATTAGATAAAATTATGATCTGTCTTCGGATAGTGGTGGGGCACATTCGGACCCTGTTTAATCTATCTATCTATCTATATCTATATATATAAAAATGGAGTGATGTCTGTCTGTCTGTCTGATTCTTATAGACTCGGAAACTACTGAACCGATCGACATGAAAATTGGTATGTAGGGGTTTTTGGGGCCGGGGAAGGTTTTCGTGATATTTTGAGACCCCTCCCCCCTCTCTAAGGGGGGGCTGCCATACAAATGAAACACAAATTTCTGCATTGCTCGGAAATTAACCAAGCAAACGAAACCAAAGTTGGCATGTGTATGTTTTAGGGTGCAATAAATGTTTCTATGATGGTTAGACGGTCCTTCCCCCACTCAAAGGGGGGGGCTGCCATACAAATGAAACACAAATTTCTGCATTACTCGAGAATTAATCAAGCAAATGAAACCAAATTTGGCATGTGGAGGTTTTAGGATGCAATAAATGTTTCTATGGTGATAAGATACTCCTTCCCCCTCTCTTAGAGGGGGCTGCCATACAAATGAAACACAATTGTTGTTCTGCCATACAAATGAAGCATAAATTTCTGCATAACTCAAGAACTAATCAAGAAAAGAACCAAATTTGGCATGTGGAGATTTTAGGAGGCAATAAATGTTCTAAGGTGGTTCGACACTCCTCCCCCTCTCCAAGGGGAGGCTGCCATACAAATGAAACACAAATGTTTGCGCTAACGAAATTGATTTTCGTTCGAAAATGGAAATGGATTTAAATGTGATAAAAAGCACTCCTACTCCACTATCGTCTTTTTTTTTATCCCATTTATTTATTTAAGGCTCATTAGTATTTAGCTGTAACAGAGCCGAATTTTAATCGTGTACATGTCACATGGTTATCATATCTATAATTAGCACATTACACAGTTGCCATTCTCCAGTATTCCTTCTATTCCATTACATATGGTACATTCACACAGTAGCCATTTAGGCGTAAGGGTATTCTTTCTGTCCTTCCATTATCCAGTTGGACCACTGGACAGCGGAGACAGTTGTTTGATCATTGTTGAGTTATTTATAGAACAGTAGCCCGATGTGTCTGGCAGAGCAGAGCAGTTGTATGGATGAATCGATCTTATTTCGACCGTGGATCGATCTCCATCGCTGATGATTGTTGCGTGGACGTAGCTATTCTGTAACAACACAAAGATGGTCAATGAGGGCCCTGAGTTTTGAACTCACGATCGATCGCTTACTAAGCGAACGCGCAACCAATGTGGCTACGGAGACCCCCTTCCACTATCGTCTTCTATCTATATAAATATGAATGGATCGCCGAATGTGTTGATAAGAGCAAAATTCGAGAGAGGAATTGTCTGATTTAGGGTGTACTTGAACGAGAATTGTGTCTGAGATAATCTGATATTATAATGACGAGTTTTGGTAGAAGTACTAGGAATTTTATAGGAAAAGGTAATTTAAGAGGTATTTTTTTTAAATCAATAAACAATTCTGCGATTGGATCCATGAACAGCGCTTAGTAAGGAAACATGTATGTAATAACGAATAAAAAAATTTTTTGGGCGGGATGAAGTTTTCCGGGTCAGCTAGTACCTTATAAAGTTTATGTCTGATTGTTGTTTACTAACAAACATCAATTTAGTCTTTTTCTCAGACCTAATGATGGTCTGGAACTACAAAAAGAAAACCGATAGAATCAGCATCAACGAAGATGAGATGGAAAGAGCTATCGAACTAGTTTCGAATAGAACGTTTTCATGAGTCTAGCTCACAGGTGGTCCAACTGGGTCTATTGTCTTTGCTAAGTTCCCAACTAACGGTTACATAACGGGAAAATTGTTTCTCAATGTTCTGGAACATTTGGAAAGGGTAGCAAAAAGCAATGTAAACGAATCAATTTCAAAAAATCAAAAATCAATCAAAAAGTCATTGCACTTTGGAAACAATTAAATATTGCCGAGAAAATTGTACAATTCATGTATCTTTTCCACCTTATGTTATAAATCGCTTACAACCGTTGGATGTTTCAGTTGTGGGCCCTTTCAAGCAAAAGCTCTCAGTTTCCCAGAACGATAGGCTACTCAACTATCGTGGAAAAACTATTTCTATAAACGACCTTTCAGGTATAGTTGCATCGGCTTATAATGCTTCTTTCAATCGGAATAATATCCTAGGTGGATTCAAAATGACAGGTTGCTATCCATTCTCAAGAAAGGTTTTTTTCGAACAAGGATTGATTTATACAACAGTAACTTCTTCTTGGTTCAATGCAGCATTTCCTGTCGTTACATTTTACTATTTGCAAGAGGTACTGAATCCTACTAATTCGGATTCATCGATTTTGAAAGTTTGCGGACTCAATATATTCTGCTTTGATGGGATTGCTGGGTTCTTCCACACATCAGCTAACGATTCCCATGCATACTCAAAATGAAACGTTTCGTTTCCAGTTCCGAGTCCCTTGTTTTGAATGTTTCGTCCAGGTGAGAAGAGTCATGATCATGTGGAAGTATTGAACCTGCTAACTCCCGAGAAAGAGTAGCCATCCGACGTTCAACTCGATTGAAAGCAATGCGTCCTGGAGCATTTTTTTTTTATCCCATTTATTTATTTATTAGGCTCATTAGCATTCTATCTGTAACAGAGCCGGGTTTTTATCGTGTACATGTACATATGTTTATGTTTCTATAAATTGTAAATTACACAGTAGTAGTAGTAGCCATTTAGGCGTTAGGTTTTTTGTTCCAATCCATTATGGTAAATTACACTGTAGTAGCCATTTAGGCGTAAGGATATTCTATCTGTTCTTCCATTGTTCCGCAGACCGGACAGCGGAGACAGTTGATATTGATCATTGTTGGGTTATTCATAGAACAGCAGCCCGATGTTTCTTGCAGAGCAGAGCAGTTGTATGGATGAATCGATCTTATTTCGACCGTGGATCGATCTCCATCGCTGATGATGGTTGCGTGGACGTAGTTATTCTATAATAACACAAAGATGGTCAATTGAGGGCCCTGAGTTTGGACTCACGATCGATCGCTTAGTAAGCGAACGCGTAACCAAGTGGCTACGTAGACCCCCTTCCTGGAGCATTGGTAGCAACGAATTTTGCATCAATATTAAATTGATTCAAATGACAAATCGAAAATATCTATGTATTAAATTCCAATTTTTTTTCCAATCGTGGCAATTTGGTTATTTTTGACAACCTGAGAAGGTCCTTTAATAGTCCCTCAATAGACGATATATTTTTCAACCTGAGATGGTCAATCTGGGAATTCCTGGGTCAGGGGTATCCATATCTTTCTGTGCATAATAGTCATGGATAACAGCTATTACAACCACTCTCCTTAGGGACTTTGGACTCTCTGCTCTGGTTTACAACAGTTTCGGGTTCTTTTCCGGACATGATACTATAGAGATCCGTCATTCGTAGACGGATTTAGATAAATCAACGTAATGTTGGTGCCCAAAGAATTGTATCTGACATAAAATGTTATCTGTTTATCTGAATAAATCTAGCGGATACAATATTATACTATAGCCAATTCTGAATCAGCAATCATCGAATACATATAGTCAATCGCAAAATTGAGTGTACACATACTACTTGACGACACTTTCCCTTAATTTGGTACAACATATTTTTAAAACATGAAATCTTTTGATGCATGTTAATTACTCACACATTCAACTAGCTATACACGCAATATAATCCCGCGAAAAGTTTTCTGGCTCATTATTTATCCCTAAAAGATGAAAAAATCTTAATTTGGGACATTGCTAAATTGAAAAGTGTTTCATCCCACAGGTGAATATGAAATAATGACTACAGTTTGCTAAGGCATATGTAAACAGACCTAAGGAGCTCTGAAACAAGACGAAAACCTATCTCTTTGAGTCGGATGGAAGACAGATGGTGTGGAAGAAACCAGGATCGGTTCTCCCGGTTCAGTCAAATGTTCACACAGTAAAACATCTTCTGAAGAATAAAAATCCAGGTAACAAAACGGAACTCAAAACGACGATTAAGGAGATCTGGGAGAGCATTTCGTTTACAGTGATCAGAAATCTCGTCTCGGTGCTTGTAGGTAGTGCTGGACGCTATAAGGGGGCCAAATACCAGGGGATTGATTTTTGTTATCTGTTAACATTTCTGAACGATAACGACAAGCGAGTACAAAAGTACTCCCCACCAAAAAATACCCCTGACTTGCATGTATTTGCAAAGCGGATTCCCCCAGGCACATTGATTTTGAAGTCCGTGTTAGGTTCGGTGGGAACGAAAATACCCCCAACTTGCATGTATATTTGCAAAGCTGATTTCCACAGGTATATCGATTTTGAAGTCTGTGTTGGGGAAACCGTAAATCGGGCCAATCAAAACATTGCAATCAGGGCATTTAGATAACCCTTGACCTTTTACAGATATTCGATTGTTCATCTCACGAAAAATAACATTTTATTGAGTGTGATAGACGCGTAGAAATATTTCCTATCAATTGATGCAAACATCTTTCCGATCTATTAAGGAATGTTCGAGTTATAAGCATTCGAAATACGGGTAGGGTTAGCACGCAAATCGGCAGAACAAATGTATGGGAAAATGGAAACGCTTATAGTTTTCATGAATTTTAACCATTTACACACCAAGGGATTGTAATGTATAGCGTATCAAACAAATCTTAGAGAACTGCCATACATTCTGAGGCACTTTGTGTCCGCCAGGTATAGCCAATCTGATATTTACAACATCCTCTCTCTGCCGCTTCCTCAGCCGGGAGATCGAAGCAACCGGTCAAAGATGAAGGAGAATCTGGCCGAAATGGATATTTTTATGCGGAAGCGTCAGACGAGACCGACCGTATCTGAGCAGCAGGCAACCGGTGAAAAACTTCTTTCCAGTTAAAGAAGTGAAAAACTTCTTTTCGTACTCATAAGGAATGACGAGACGCTTGGTGCTAGAATTCAACGAATGCAAGGGACTAGATACTTTACGTTCCCCAGATAAGTGATGGCAACGAATATATCACCCACATCAAGTTCTCCAAGAAGGTCATTCGCTGACAAACGAGAAGAGAATGTCCAAGCCGCTCTTCTTTCGAGTCATATGGTAAACTGGGAGATATACAGTACGGAGTGCTTGCCGGAAGTTGCGAAGGTGATGTGGTTGAACCTGGGATCAGTCCATTATGCCAAAAGATCACTGGAGGATGGATCGGCTGGAGATAAACCGCCAACCTTCCCAACATCCCCCAGCTGCGACCGATAGAAAACTTTTGGGCGAATGGCCAAAATGGAAAAACAGAAGACCACCAAAGCCACGAAAAGGTAAAAGAACACGATGACATACATCTTCTCATCGGCCATAGGTGAGGTGCCGGCCAACTTCCGTAAGGCCGCCAAGCATTTCATTTACGATACTTCATCAAACAACCCCGTCTCTTCCTGTCCCGTATACACTAGTTATTCCGGCTTATTTAACACGTTAAGTTCTGACCGAACTAGGGGACCAAAGTTGAACTTTTCGTCTGACTCACGTTGGTCCCTGCGGATCAATAGGGGACTTTTATAAAAAACATTTTCTAATTTTGTTGCTGTCGTTTCCATTTGACACTCTCTAAACAAAAAGTCCACAGTCGGTGCGATGAAACCAGCTCAACGTATTAATCTTTGGATGCATTGGAAGATCTCTTGGACAGTCTGTCAAATAAAAGTTTTTTTTTGTGGTTCATCCATTTAATTAAATCAACATGATCGAATTGTAATATTGAAATATATTGATATCGCGGGACATTTTCGTTTCTTTTGCCAAATGCAGGACGTAATCTTACGCGGGACATTTTGTTGAAATGCGGGACTGGTCAGTTTAAAATAGGGACCTTTTCATGAGTTTCATACCAAATGTAACACAAAAATCATCTGACAATTGTGGATCAAATCAGAAATGACTCGTTGGTGTTTTATTCGATGCTACAAATTCAAATTAATTATGGGTTCATTTGAGGGGGTAGTACACTATGAACATCACAAAAAGCATGTGATATTCGCGATTTTTTCAACGAAAAAATGAATGGCTATGATTAATCTGATATCACAGTTTTGTTAGGTATATATTACTTAGCAAACAAACAAAAATTTTGTGTTTCTCTATTATAGTGACTTTCAACACAACACACAACGTAAAATTAATTGGTGTCAATTGGACTGTCCCCTGAATAACCGTAACCGGTTTGTTGAACCCTTGAAGCCCCTGTAAGCTGGTGGGAGTTCTACAAGATTTTCTAGTAGACCGATTTCAACCAATGATTTACGTAATCTTGGATAAATTTCCTGTCATCGTAGGTAGGATTTTTTCAAAATATAGATTTTTGACGATATAGACGATACATATAGGTTTATGCCTCAAAAATCGAGACAAAAACATTCACCAAAATTGAATTTTTCAAAGTATCAGAAAAATCCTACGTACGATGACAGGAAATTTAGTGGAGAATCTGGGAAAACCTATTTCATCAAAATCGGATGGACCGTTCCGGGGATAGAACTCCCACCAGTTTGCAAAACATGGTTTCGAGAAAAACGCGTTTTAAACTTTAAATCCGCGCTCCTTATGCTTAGGTCTTAGGTCCACTAATTCGCTTGTAACTTCGAAATGGAGCATCGGACAGGCCTGGGATAGAAACTACAGTAAAGTAGACATCCCAGAGAACATTTTAGGCCAGCAATATTTTTTTGAATTTTTTCAAGTTTCCATAGTGTACTACCCCCTTGTATTGGGTCTCAAATTGATTAGAATAAATCGCGGTCCGCATTTTGCTTCCGTAGCTTAACGAATGTTTCTCGAGTATTTATATGAAGCATAGCTTTGGTTTCATGAACCTCATTTGACTCATGATATATACACTAGACGAAGAATTTTTCAAATATAAACCACCAGTTAATTCCATCGAAAAACAAAGTCAAACACCATCCTTGGCAATGTGTCCGAGGCATGGAAATGATAAATGTCATTACGACCTGTCCCCAAGAGCACGCTTGGTCGGGTGTAAATATATTTAATCTCTCACGCTTCTCCCTGGGCAGTAATTGATGAGTGTTAACGCGGCTACCCCAAATAGTGACGGATGCGTACGTCAAAACAATGCCAGTAATAGCCGCACAAAATATACGCCGCTGGCAAATCCGCTTTGGGCGCCTCTCTCCAGCCTCTCTGGCCCTGTTATAATGACGTATAGTAATGATTTATTTTTAAAATCCCTTCTAGTTTTTTTTTGGTAAGGTGCGAATGTTTTGTTATTTTCGTGGATGTTTTCGTTCATCCTTTCAGAAGACATGACATTTTAAGCGAACGTCTTGATGCGTATATTTTTTATGGATTACAAAAACATGATGCTCTGTGAGAAACCAGAGCTCACACTGCATTAACCACACTTTCTCGAAAGGTATCATATCAGTCGAAAGAGTTAGGTTTGCGAATCTCGTCATTCGTTTTGAAGTAAACATGAATGTTCTGTTTCCTCGCTGACAAGAAACCCGAGATACTCACACGCCCCGTTTGCATGATGATCTCTAGACAAATAATGTATCAAAGTGCTCACCACGACTCGGTAGCGAAACAGAAAGCGGAAAATCTTGTTGATCTCACACCTAAAGTGTCTGCTTGTTCGATTGTCTCTCGGGTGAAAAATTCTCTTGTAAATTTCTGTATTATTTTTCAACGCACGAATAGAAGCCCTAATTATTTCACTAATTCACCGCGTATACAAGCAATCTCGCGTCTCCGTGCGTCTCCGTGCGGTTCCGACCGGCGATGGAATGCAGCGGTCGTTTTTGGTTGCGTTGTGCGCTGAATATGAACGTGATGGGTCTTTAATGCGCTCCCGGGGATTGCTGCTCTCGAATCGGCAGAATAATTCATTTTAATAGTAGCAAGAAATCCGAAGATTTATCCCCTGCAATAGACGAAACAGAAAGCTCTAAGATTTGAGTACGATGCAATGTTTAGACTATGTGCGGCGGTGGGCCTATTTTATTGTTACCGTCGCGCGGGGCTTCTAATGATCTGCCATAACCGCCAAATTTCTTCAAAAAATTATTTTTATCTAATTCATACAAAATACTGAGTAAACTTGACATCATTTTATCATCAATAAATAGACATAAAATGCAGTAAATATCAAGTGTAATTAATATTTATTAATCCAAATTACAACAATAATACTTTCTACTCAAATAAACAACTTTATAACTAGTTGATTCATGTGACACAACTTATACAATACTTTGTGAAATCATAGTCATGAAAAGAAAGTTAAACAAACATTCAACACAAAAACTGTTGCCTCAACGCAACAGTTCAAGTGTCGCGCTGTGTGTTGTTTTCAAGGGAGTAAAATGTTTGTATGCATGGAGCAGACTTCTCATTCTCTCAGACTGAATGTCAGCTAGGAATTGTACCAAGAAAAATCACAAATGGTTGAATAAGAGTCAAGAATACGTATTTTAAGTGATTAATTAACATAATGTGAAAGTTTTCGTTCAAATTTGAACATTTTAATGTCTTAAAATTGCCAAAAATCGACTTTTCGACGTGTCAACAAAAAAAAAATTTTTTTCGACAACATTTTTTTATCGAGATAACAGTAAGTGTCGACAAGCCATGAAATTTTAAGGCATTTGGCATCAATTTTTTTTGGAAACCTCGATTTTCGGGGTACTTTCTGATCACACAAACTCGCCTCTTGCGTGAGTAAATTCTGTACCAGTGTGTTTATGGCATGTATGGTTTCTCCAGATAGCCCTTTCACAGATACTTTTAAGCACATTTGAAGTAATGTATGAGGATGTCAAAGACGAGATCGCAATCATTGGTGGTTTTGGTGTGCATTTAGTAATTCTATCATAACACACACAAATGGTCAATTGAGAACTTTAAGATTTATACTTACGTTCGTTTTTCGGCCTAAAACTACGATTATATTAGGCTGTCAAAAAAGTCCTGCGGTATTTTTTTTTGTTGAATTCTCTTTTGTTCATAAAATTAGTTACAATCATCTGTTTTAAGTCAAATATGCGCCGTTTTGTTCGATGACTTGTTCCGACGAGATGTCAACTTCATAATACCCCTGTTATAGAAGCTCGCTTCCTTATTGGCATAAAACTCGGATAGCCTATTTTCACAGGCCTCTTATGTGACTAACTTCTGCCTACCTAGCTCGTTCGCCATGGACAAAAACAGGTGGTAGTCACTTGGTGCAAGGTCCGGACTATACGGCGGATGCGAAAGAACCTCCCATCCGAGCTCCCGGAGCTTCTGGCGCGTCACCAAAGAAGTGTGTGGCCTGGCGTTGTCCTGATGGAAGACAATGCGGCCTCTGTTTATCAAAGATGGCCTCTTCTTCATGAGTGCTACCTTCAAGCGGTCCAGTTGGTGGCAGTACAGGTCCGAATTGAGCGTTTGGCCGTATGGAAGCAGCTCATAATAGATTATTCCTTGACAATCCCACCAAACACACAGCAGAACCTTCCTGGCCGTTAATGAGGGCTTGGCCACCGTCTGAGCCGCTTCAGCGGGCTTCGACCACGACCGTTTGCGCCTCACGTTGTCGTAAGTGATCCACTTTTCATCGCCAGTCACCATCCGCTTCAGAAACGGGTCGATTTTGTTGCGATTCAGCAGCGATTCACATGCGTCGATACGGTCAAAGATGTTTTTTTGCGTCAACGTGTGTGGCACCCATACATCGAGCTTCTTTGTGAATCCAAGCTTCTTCAAATGGTTAATAACGGTTTGATGACTTATCCCAAGCTCTTGGCCGATGCTACGGCTGCTACTATGCCGGTCTTTCTCGGCTAATTCAACGATTTTGTCGCAATTTTCGACGACAGGCCTTCCGGAACGTGGCGCATCTTCGACGACCTCTACACCAGAACGAAAACGTTGAAACCATCGTTGTGCGGTGGAAATGGAAACTGTATCGGGTCCATAAACTGCACAAAACTTATTGGCAGCTTGAGATGCATTTTTGCCTTTGTCATAGTAGTACTGTAAAATATGTCGGATTTTCTCTTTATTTTGCTCCATATTTGCGACACTATAACTCACGAACGACTTAACCAAACAAAACACTGTCAAGGACTATAAAATACCTTTCCAACAAGCTATAGTATGACGCGATACAATGAATACAACTAGAACTACGCGCTTACAACGACACCTCGCGGAAATACCGCAGGACTTTTTTGACAGCCTAATATTATAGATTCTGGCCGAAAAACGAAAATTACATCATCGTAAAACGATTCTCGTTCTCGACAGAATATTCTGTGAAACTGTAATATTATCTTTGAGAACGTTTAATATCTAGAATAAACAAAATATGAAAAATATAACGGATGAGCTAATTTTACTCCGAATCTGCCGTGTACATAGTTAGAAACTATAAGATTGTTTTATCAAAACATTGAATCCAATCAAAATGGTTATTGATATGGAGTTCCTTATAGTACGGGAGAGATGTATTACCTAAATTCAATATAATTAATTTATGAGATACAAAGCAATCATCGAAATTGATTTAAGTCTCTACACTCTGTCCAACTTCTACATCGTTGCAACACAAACAGTTAGAATTTCAACAAAATACATTCATACATTGTTGAATAAAGTATATTTAACGTCAATTCCGTTCAAAAGAGTTGTTTGTTTATTTATTGTGCTTAAATATGATAATTTCAACTGTCAAGTTTCTATAAGACCATTGCAAAATTCATAAGTATTTTCAATGGAAAATTCAAAAGGATCGGCTGATTTAAATGCCAATAATTGATAACCTTGCTATTTCGACTAATAACCTGGAAAATTTGTGTTGGAATACTATTTACCCAATTCTGCTGAACGGATTTCACGATATTTTTCCATGTTTCCAAAAGTGTGACCTCAAGGCTCTTCAATCATTGTGCACCGCTTCCCCTTAGTGTAGATTCTGTGTACAACGGAGATCGATCCGGTCAGTAAAAAAAAATTTTTTTGATCCTTCATTTATTGCTTAGTTACCTTGCTGGTATGAATAGTAGCATTGTTTTGCTGGAATGTGATTTTTTGTGACTATATCCATACAAAAATGGTAGGAGAGAGGATTCCATGACATATATGTAATCCTTGAATGATATGGAAGCTATCTTACCTTTCCGATTGCACAGAATCCCGCCCAAACCATTCACGAGACCATCCAAATGGAGCTTTTTTTTCGTCAGTGAAGATAACCTATACATTGAAAAACTTTCCGTTATGGTGTATAGCAAAATGTATTCTTTTGGAAACATTCTTTGTCACAACATACCATGTCCCACAGTCGGTTCACGTGAGCTTTGGCAAAACTCAGACGTCTTCCGATGTGAGATGGTCTAAGATAAGGAGCTTTAACCTTTTATGAATTGTCACCCGAGAAACATTTAAACTCAAATATTGCTTTATTTGCGTAAGCGATTTTGAGGTATTTGAAGCTGTTCTAACTATTTCCCGCTTACCCCGGTCAGAGAGCTTCGATTTACGTGGATCTCTCTCCTTCTTACCGTATCTTTGAGGATTCGCCAAATAATTTACCCATTAGTGCCCAGCGTATAAAATTTAATACGCAAAAATACCCGTTTTTGAAAAACTGTTTTTGATGAAACTAAAGTGTTAAGAGCATTTTAAGCGATACCACATGACAAATTTTTGTGTCAGTGTCATTTTATCTGTCATTTTTGTTGTTTTGTTGTGTATTGAAGCTTGCAAAGTTCGTATTTAATGCAGTCGCAAAAGTAAACATAAATTTATCAAAGTTTTTCCTCTTAAAGGATTCTAAATTGCTCAAATCTGTGACCCAACACTACTAGACGAGTGTAAAAAAATGATATCTAGCGAAAAATCCGAAGAAAATTATGAAACCGCAAAAAAAAGCTATGTTTACTTTTGAGCGTATGAAATTTCATACGCTGTGCAACTATAGTATATTTTGACGTAGAACTACGTCTTTCATAAAGGGTGCCAAATCAGAAAACAGGTCACGTTTTAATGAAATCAAGTTAACGTTAATAACTATATTCGCCGCGAACGGATTTTGGCGATTTACATACCAAACGAATCGGAAAATCCATAAGATTTGTTTGATATGCTATACATCACAATCCCATGTTGTGTAAATGGTTAAAATTCATGAAAACTATAAGCGTTTCCATTTTCCCATACATTTGTTCTGTCCATTTTTGTGCTTTCCCGAACAGAGCTGTCAATAACGGGCAACTGATCGACGAGCAACGAAGGGGAAATGGTAAGATTTAATGTCTCCGTCAACAAAGGAAAAGAAGAAGAATGAAGGGGAATATTTGCCTAGAGTATAAACAGTGGATCTCGCTGAGGCAAACTTTCATTCTTCGTGAGGACACCAAAACTGAACAACACCGACTGAACAACATCGTTGCTGGGCTAGCTGGACGGTGAGGGATCGAATGCCTTTCTCAGGGCAATGGGGGTGGAGGAGTAATACGAGGAAAAGTAAATTTTTACAATGGCCGTTTTGAAGGTTGGAGACGAATGAACTGAAGAAGTTTAAAGTCTTAAATGTCTTAGTTTCGGGTTGAGCTGTGGACGCGACCAAATTACTGACTCGCTAATGTCTCTAGCATTGCAATCATTGCATCAAACTGACGCCATTGCATTCAGGTTCTGAGCTACACAATTGTGTGGGTAATCATCAAGCTAGGCTATCGTCAGCTCACCAAGAAAATAAATGTTCTGGAATTTTGTCTGTGATTTGGTTTCGCACGACGGTAGCAAAACTCTTTCCACAAAGGATGACAGCTAAGCTGATCTAGACCGGCAATATTAACAAAAAAGGGCTTCTGTTGAGAAGAGCGCAAAACGGAGATGAGTGTGTGTATATTTAATTGCTTCAAGCCATCGATATATCGATATTTGTGAGCGTATGTGCGTGCGTTTTAAGGAGGTAGATTCTAGTGTAGAGACATAAATTTCGTCAAATGATTCCACAAGAAAAAAAATTTTTTTAGAGCGATCAAACTGGTAGAATGGTTATTTCTAAAATTTCGTAGCATTATAAAATAATATTTGCAGCTATAAACAAGCGACTTGAATTAAACTACAGCGTAGTTCTACATCAACAATGCGGTCGTGTCTTGGACGCAACCTCCTATAATTTTTTTTCTTAACAGGATATATCAGCTTCCCGATAATCCGGAGGAGCTGTACAATTATCTGATTGATTTGGACGAATACGCTTTCGAAAATCTAGTGTCAACAAATGATATTGACTTTGCCATCGTGCCCCCAAGCGGTGGAGACAGCGATGTGGATGCTGGAGATAGTGACTCGGAGGACGGCCCTTCCGGTTTTGGTAAACAAGTTAATGTCGAGAGCAACATTGAACGAGGCCAATCACAAGAATGCTCCTCGGGCAGCAGCAACAAGCGGAGAGCCAGACACTGGGAAAAAATTACCTTAAACTCAGATGAGTGACATAAATCCAGCAAGGATCGAGTTCATGCAGATCAAGCCTAGACACTCGAAGTCATCGGAAGTTAGGTTTGACGAGATAAATCATTTCATTAATACGAATCCAACTGGTACCCAACGAAATTGTGCGTATTGCAACCGATGTACGACGTATATTTCCTTGAAGTGTAATGTGGGTTTGCACCCTTCGGAGTGCTATTTCCGGTCCATACTCAGTGATACTAAATCCGATACACTGCCGTTCTACGCATAACTGTACTATGTTCTATGCAATCCCTATGAACCGTGAGACAATTATACGTAGAACGGCAGTACACGAAAATGCTAATAAACCATGAAAATGGTTGTTGAAATTGAATTTTTACGTTTCGGGACAAACCTAGATGGACTAGAAAGTTTCATGCCATTTGGATCAAGTTCTTGTACACCTGGACAGTAATGTGTTAAGCACTACTTGATGGGATCGTCCAATCCGACAAGAAATTTCTTTGATACCAACATTTTCTTGGTGAAATGCATCGATTTGTCTTTCTTTTTTACCGCGTAAAAAAAGACCAGAGCAATATTACATCTCTCACTCCGCTCACATTTCGTCTTCATGCTCAGTCACAGCATATGACGGTAATCAGTGCTTGCGACGGAGCTTAGTGCTCATGACGGAAATTAGTGCTGCACTCTATCACGATGCTTACGTAGATTTTAGATGACCTGTTTTTTTTACGCGGATTTTACAATTAACGCGGTTTTTTCACGCGGATTTTCCGGTTAACGCGAATTTTCCAATTAACGCGGTTTTTTTTACGAGGTCCGTATCCCCCGCGTAAAAAATACCGGGGTGTATTGTTTGTTCACAATGACACAAAGCAGCAAGATCATCACCTGGTCTTATAGAATTAGGACAAAGTGTATATATAATATGACAGTCGATGATTAGAAATTATAATTAGTATCGATAATGTAATCATGTTACAGTCGATATAAATCAATGCAGGCGCATGGCAGTCTTGTCGCATATAAATATTGAACGAAACATAAAACATAATAACTTTGGACAATCATAACTCCAAAATTTAAAAAAAAACTCTGGTTTTTGGATATGTTATGTAAAAAAGCCTGAACTTTCAAGAAAACATAAAAAATATAGCGTCACATATCTCTAAGACATGTAAATCATAAAAAATTATAAGGGGTTGTATCTAGGACACGACCGCATATTTTCGACGTAGAGCTACGCAATTATATTACTTGTTTACCACTTCGAATATTATTTTAGAATGCATCGAAATTTTTGTAATAGATTATGTTCTTCTTTACAAATAAATTTGATGAACGTTCTATTACGTTTGATATGATGCCTAGGACTATCGAAATATGTGAACGGAAAAAATTTCAAATGATCATTGTATTTTACATTTCCCTCTGAAATTATTGCACATCTCATGTTTACGTAGTTCTCGAGCCGCGAAAGTTCATTCAGCTGTAGTATCTGAAATGACGATTTTCCCAGGTTCTCAGTTTAAAAATATGTTTTAGGGAAGCATAATTATAATATAAACCGTTTAGAGATTAGTGAATTGTAATGTATAGCATATCAAACAAATCTTAGAGAATTTACGATTCGATTAGTATGCAAATCATGAGAATTCGTTCACAATGAAAATAGTTATTAACGTTAACTTTATTTCATAAAAACGTGACCTGTTTCCTGATATGGCACCCTTCCTGAAAGCCGTAGTTCTACGTCAAAAACAAATGCAATCAGTAGTTACGGAAACAAAATCCAATTTTTTTTCAAATGTAATATTTTTCCACAAAAGACAAATTGCCTTCAATTTGATACCTTGATCATCTGAATCGGTCCAGTAGCTCAAAAGTATTGAATTTGTTCCACTTGGCCAAACGGTGGCAGGAGAATATTATCTCGGAAGTATTTGACGACCAAATTACGCCGAATCCGATCCTAATACAACAATTCAGGAAGTTTAGCATACTACAGGGTGGCGTATAAGTCACGCAATCGATTTGCACAAAAAAAACGTATAAAAAAATGTCTCACGATACAAAATCTTTATTCTCGAATAAAAAAAACGATACAAAGTCGACAATTGAACCGCTTAGGAACCAACACGCTCGATAGTTGCAGCGCGATCGTTATTGTTTTTTCCTTCAGAGAGCGTTGCGTGACTTATGCGCCACAATTTACTGCTCGTGTGTAAATTTTTCTGTGTCCAAATCTGTGTCCAAAATCATCCACTGTATTCACCTGATTTAGAATCCTGTGATTTCTCTTTCTCCCAAAAATCAAGTTAAAAATCGAAACCGCATTTCTTGACGACGTTTGTTTATGGAACACATGTTTCTGAAGCTATTAGCCACTGCCAAAAGTAGCCCCGCTCGACGGTACCGTCGAATGCTATTTTTTTTCCCTTCAACCGCTTGTCTATTGACCGTGGGCGCAGGAGTTGAAACGCACTTCTGGTACCTCTGGGAGTTGGAAAGGGGGAAACCATGAAATATACGCGTTTCCTACTTTTACTGGCGCCCTGACGATGTGCGGAAAGATTAATGCCCCGTGTCGTCTAAACGAGCGAACGCATCCACAGGCACACATGTTCTTCCAGGACCATGTGTCTAATGAGGCGGACCGTGCGTTCCTTATGATGGATTACACTTGAACCGCTGGCTGGCCAGTTTGTTTAGATTGGACTCGTTTCACGTGAGGAGGAGCATGCGTTTTTCGACACAAGCATGGAGCGAAACATGGCATATTGGAATTCACGTTGACGCCTTCATTGGGACGGTTTATTTATACAACTGCTCGTACAACATTTGTCAGCGAATCAACCGGAGATAATTTTGGTCATTATTTAGGTAGTGATTGATACTGCGAATTAGCCTAGGTGAGGTAGTTTCGTTTTCAGACAGCTGCAGCAGTAAATCGGAAGAAAGACGCTCACCGCCATTAGGAGCACTATTTACAACTATTTCGCTAGTTTTGATTAATGGCGCAGGGCGTTCAAACTACTTAAGACTGTTTCACCTGGCTCCCAACGGTGCACTTGCCGCCCTCTTGTATACATATGTCTCGGATCGGTCGTGCATCATGTACAATAAATTAACGTGAAATATGTATTTTAACCACTACGAAGGACACGTCAGCATATTCCCGTATAGAATTTCTATCAATCTTCCGTCGGGAAACATCACTCGCAGAAAAACAGACACATTGCGCATTGCGCGCTACATTTACCCAGTGCTTACCCGCGCATCGGTGATGCTCATCCGTAATAAACAAACGTTGGCATCGAGAATTCTTTCCAAGCAGCTTTCGAGTAGGGGAGCTGAGGGTAATTTGGAGCAAATCACCTGTTATTTCCAATTTCAATATTGGCATTTTCCCCCTTTCAAGCACATTTGAATCTATATGTAAACATTACGCTAAGGCACATGTTCATTTCACTCTAGAGAACCAAATTACCTCGAATCACCCTAAACGAATCTGATTTGTCTCGACGCGAGCAGAAATGGTCTCGCAGATTCTTCCGCGCCAACAAACAGCCTACAACTGGGTCGGGAGCGTTCCGTTTTTTTTTGCGTTGTTCAACACGAGTTGTGAAAATGTAAGACAACGTAATCATTACCGTATAATTACAGTCCCTGACATTCACCGCGGGAAAGGGATAGCTATGCGATGGGGTCTTATTGTCCGACAACACGCAACGTATGGTCGAGGAAGGAACGCTTTCTAAATAACCATAAAAGTGTGGGATTTATAGGGATATTACCCGTGTGTATGACGGTCGGGGCGGGTCCTCATCAACATGAGAGAGGGAGCTAATAGAGTGGACATGAGCTTATTTACGTTTTCATCAGGCAGCGTAGGATAGGAAAGGTGTTTCACATTGGCGGTCATGAAGCTGTCAGCGACGGAGTGAAAGCCGACGAATTTATTGCAGATGCCCGAAGGAATGCTCGTCAGATTTCGATTGATGGTTCCCGGCTTGAAGCGTTTCCGAATAGTACTTTCGCTTTAAACGTTTTTTCGTTGTGCTGAAGATGGGTATTTAAAGTATACGAGATGAGTTCATTCGAACGGTTAGTGGATTGTCTTCAAAAGTGAAAGGCAGAATATAAAAAGAATAATGGATCTTGGGTTTGATTGTTTTCTTCTCAAGTATTGACAGTGGTTGCTGCGACATTTGCTCTCTTGGATCATTTATTTGCTCTCCGGTCAAGTATCACTTCACTCACAATCTGGACAATGCACTCTCGAACTCGAATGGCGCGTACCATTTCATTATCACTCAACCATTTCGTCAAGCAAATTTGTACTTCTGTGTATGAATGTTAGTATGTTTTCTCAACAACTAATTGTCGTTTCCACGGAATATGTTTGTTCCTTATTTATTGTAATGTCAGTTATCTCTCAATACGATTGATGTGACATGTGGCGTGTTTCATAAAGAGAAGTTGAAATTAGTTCAGTGCGGCTATAACAATATGCTTGTTATTTTGGATTTATAGGTTATAGGTTGTCGGAAAATGTCACTGTTTTCTTGGAAGCTTGTAGGCAGGGCCCGAAATCTTCGTAGATAAACAATGAAAATCAACTCTCACCTCAGTAGCTTCGCTTCGATTAGGACTATTGTGTTTTTGCAATTGTATGAAATGGTGGATTGAAATTACTAAAAATTCGCCCATTTTCATCCCATTTGTTCCAATGCGTATGAAAATCTATTTAATGATTTATGTAATAATCCCACTATGATGACTGCCCAAAATACTACTGCTTCAAACGTATAATATATCTGCTTTTCTAATGGTTTTAACGTGGAGATTGTTTCCAAAGCAAAAACAAAAACGCTATTGATTTCATCCGACATTAGAATTGTACTCTAGATAATCCTACTGAAAATAGAAACATTTCTTCGGTGACTTCAAAGGACAGTACAGCAATAAAACTGCACAATCGAGCGATTTTTTTACAATCAAGCATGAAATAACATCTGCAAAAACTTATTTGGCAATAAAATCATTCCTAGGAACGAGTGTCTATCGAAAAGTTTTTCTGAAGACTTCTGCAATTGTTGAGTGCAATTGAATGTTGTTTTATTTGAAGCTAATCGAGATACTATTAAAAAAATGTGTTGAAAGCATTCAAATGGAGAAACAACCAATAGATTAAGACTTTGACTGCGAGATACTAGTTCAAATGTAGAAGCGAAAATTAGAACAAAGAAAACAAGATTTTGAATGTTTAATTCCATAAAACGTAGAATTGTCAAATTTAAATTCAAATATAAAGCAGGAAGACTTTTCGCTTGCGATTCCAACCATGCCATTGATCGTATTGATAAGATTTTCCTCTTGGTTGTGGTGCAGAATATGTAATCTAATCCCGGATTCAAAGCCCCCTAGATAAAAAAAAACATAAATGTCGTAATAAAATGTGCTTATTAATGGAAATCTCATTAGTAACATCACAATCATTCGATCGGTAGGACAAAGTGATCCTTAAAAAACTGATTTCCTGTGCTGAGCATACCTAACGCAGCTGTATCAAAGATAACGTTGCAAAATGGACGCTAAATTCAGGAAATATTTGGGAACGAGGGTACTATCCATCAGAAAAGTTGGATTGAATCTGCTTCTTTCAGTACAAAGTTCTGCACATGAACTCTGTTTTTGAGTATTATAAACAATTGGATAGCATTCGTTTCGCTAAGTCCTTCCCAGATCATTTTTTGGGCCAATAAACAAAATGTAACTGTCGGTTTTTGAAATTTGACATGACCATTTTCACTGCCACCCTAGTGTTGCCAGAACTGGGTATGCCATACATCTATGACATTAGTTGGATAAATTATCGTCATGTTGATGATTAAGGGATCATTGATATTCAATCGTTTTAGAACTTGACTCCAGAGCGTAATATAAACCCTAATTGAATTGGTCTTGAAGTCAAGTACGGCGTTGTGTAAAATTTCAAATACGGACATTGATCATTGATCAAAATTTCAATAGCAGCACCTACATAAACATTATGCAAATTGACATAATTATCCTGATCGAATTGAATGTCAATAAAAGGGAGGCAAATTAGTGAGAAAACACTATACCGTACCTCTGTGTACTTAATGCAGATAGATAGAAATTGATAGAGGGAGACGATAAACGTCATGAAGGTTCTCAATATGAGTGGAGCGGTGTAGGATTCTAACAACTGGAAGAAAAGAATGGAATTTTGGAGAATAAAAAACTTGAAAATAAAAAAAAATAAAAATAAAAAAAATAAAAATAATTTTACATGGACGATCTCAAGGTCTACGCTGATTCACGTCAGCGTCTAGGTGTAGCTATCCGGGTTGTCGAAGACATAAGCAGGGACATCTGTATGGAGTTCGGCCTCGACAAGTGTCGCTGTGTCCACCTGCTGAAAGGACAACTTACCGAATCCGGAGGCTACGAGGTCTATGACGGCGAGTTTATAAGAGACATGGTTCGTGGCGAATCCTATAAATATCTTGGATTCCGACAGCTCACCGGGATTCGCCACTCCGACATCAAGACGGAGCTGCGAGACAAGTTCTTGAGTCGAGTGAACTGTGTCCTGAGGACTTTCCTCAACGCGGGGAACAAGGTACGCGCGATCAACACATTCGCGGTTCCCCTGCTGACCTTCAGTTTTGGTGTAGTCAAATGGAGCAAAACTAACCTAGAGGACCTTGAGAGGAGGATGAGGAAAGCATTCAAAGAGGCCGGAATGCACCATCCTCAATCGGCACTGGAGAGAGTTTCACTACCACGCAAAGAAGGGGGACTTGGAATCGTCGACATTTCTGCACTGTGTGTTGCCCAGGTACGACAACTGCGCGAGTACTTCGCAGAACGCGCCAACCAAAACGCGCTATACCGGGCTGTCTGCGCCGCCGACAGAGGATACAGCGCTCTGCACTTGGCGCAAGCGGAGTACCAACTCAACTGCAATCTGCAGACAGTGGAGGAGAAGATTGCAGCTTGGAAGCAGAAGGCAGTGCATGGTGCCCACCCCCATCAACTGGACCGGCCACACGTCGACAAGGCCGCATCTAATCTGTGGCTAACGCGTGGTGAACTCTCTTCAGTAGTAGAAGCCGACATGATAGCCATCCAGGACAGGATAATGCCGACGAGAAACTGCAGGCGGTACGTCTGGCATCAAGACGTTGATGACATTTGCCGGATGTGCCATCAACCAGGTGAAAACATAGAGCACATTATGGGAGGCTGTCCCGTTTTGGCCAACGCAGCCTACACCGAGCGCCACAACAACGTGGCCCGTATTGTTCATCGACAACTGGCGCTCCAATGTGCTCTACTGGAAGACAACGTACCAAACTACCGGTACCTGCCTGCACCTGTCCTGGAAAATGACCGTTTCAAGCTGTACTGGGATCGCACTGTTCTGACCGACCTCTCGATCCACCACAACCGCCCAGATATAATGGTTTACGACAAGAGCGACCGCAAAGTCACCATCATCGATGTCGCTATTCCACTGAACCAGAATCTGGAGGAGACCCACGGTCGCAAAATCTGCAAGTACCGACCATTGGCCGTGGAGCTCAAGGAACTGTGGGGGCTAAGGGAGGTCCCAAGAATTGTTCCAGTCGTTCTCTCTGGAACTGGAATTATCCCGAAGACACTTCTGGAAGCGCTAAAGGTGTTGAACATCGAGAAGGAATTGGCCGGCATCCAAAAGTCGGTCATCCTTAGCACCTGCGCGATTGTCCGACAATTTCTCGGTCAGGACTGAAACTTGCCAACCCGCTGTCTCCCGGGCAAAGGAGATACACCCAGAAAACTGAGCTACGTTCACGAAGAATACTTAGAATGCGATCGCCCGAGGAGGGTCCCCGAACTGGAGCTGGTCCTGGAACGGGAGTAAGAGCGAGCGGCCAGCGGCTGGAGGGCAAGGTGCAAGAGCGGGCCACCAGCCGGGTTCAACCCGAAGAGCTACCGCCACACGGAAACAGCAGCCATCGACATCACCCAAGAAACGCTGCGCCTACGAGGCGTGTTGTGACTGCCAGACGGCAGTCGTCCACACTCGTGGGTACCACTAGGCGCCGGATCATGTGGACACACGAAATGAACGAATTCGTGATCCGCGCCTATTACATCTGCACTGCTTTGGAGACGGACATGAGCGGTCGCCCTCGAATACTAACAATGTTCGAGGAAGCGTATCCAGAGTTCGTCGGGAGGCTTGATCAGAACGCGATGAACGCGAGGC